>NC_090027.1:20077722-20160222 GCF_037176765.1 Anolis sagrei
TCGACAATACTTTGAATATGTTGTCATGGATTTTAACTGTGAATTTCGTAATACTGATTCTATTTAATCTTGCTTTAATGTCTGCAAATCTGCACATTAAAGCAGAATTAAATATAATCAATATTAAGAAATTCAAAGTTAAATAATAATAATAATAATAATAATAATAATAATAATTGCTATCTCTAATAAGTGATTTTGTTTTCTTTTCGCCTTTTGCAAACGCCTTCCGCCCCCGCAGGGAAAAGGAAGTCCCATTGCAACCCAATCTCTGCGATCATTTCCTTTTGTTCACAAATAGCTTGCTGCATTTAAGAGATTGTCATCTTATTCTCACCAAAAAATTATCCTCATTTGCTTGGGGTAGTATTACTCCTTGCGAGGAGGCGGGCCTGGGCTGCATGGATCTGCATTGCATTGCATTGCAAAATGTCCCAACTTTGTAAAGGACGTTTGGGGTAACATTCTCCCCTGCAAGGTGGGCCTGGGCTGCATTGGTTTCCACTGCATTGCATAATGCGCCAACTTTGCAAAGGGCTTTTGGGGGGAATATTCCTCACTGCGAGGCGGGCCTGGTCTGCCTGGGTCCACATTGCATTGCAAAGCACCCCAACTTTGCAAAGGTGGGCCTGATTTGCATGAGTTTCCTGCCTGGGCCTACATTGCATTGCAAAGCACCCCAACATTTCAGAGGGCTTTTGGGGCTAATTTTCCTGCCTTCCCCCCTGCAGTGCGGTCCCAGAGTGTGATGGCGCTAGAGGCAAAGGGCCCTGTGGCCCCGGGGCCCCTGAAGGCTGGCTGGCTGAAGAAGCAGCGCTCCATCGTCCGGAACTGGCAGCAGCGCTACTTCGTCCTCCAAGGGCAGCGCCTCTACTACTTCAAGGACGAGGATGACCTCAAGCCCCAGGTAGGGGTAGGGACGATAGAGTTACAAGCTGGGTAGATGCGGGGAATGCCGTGGATGTAGCGTACCTGGATTTCAGTAAGGCCTTCAACGAGGTCCCCCATGACCTTCTGGCAAGGAAACTAGTCCAATGTGGGCTAGGCAAAACTACGGTGAGGTGGATCTGTAATTGGTTAAATGGACAAACCCAAAGGGTGTTTCTCCCCAATGCTTCCTCTTCATCCTGGAAAGCAGTGACGAGCAGAGTGCCATCAGCAGGGTTCTGTCCTGTTCAACCCGGTCCTGTTCAACATCTTTATTAATGACTTAGATGAAGGGTTAAAGGCATGATTATCAAGTTTGCAGATGACACCAAATTGGGAGGGAGAGCCAATACTCCAGAGGAGAGGAGCAGGATTCAAAACGATCTTGACAGATTAGAGAGATGGGCCAAAGCTAACAAAATGAAGTTCAACAGGGACAAATGCAAGATACTCTACTTTGGCAGGAAAAACGAAATGCAAAGATACAGAATTGGGGACAATGCCTGGCTCGAGAGCAGTACGTGTGAAAAAGATCTTGGAGTCCTCGTGGACAACAAGTTAAACATGAGCCAACAATGTGATGTGGCGGCAAAAAAAGCCAATGGGATTTTGGCCTTCATCAATAGGAGCATAGTGTCTAGATCTAAGGAAGTAATGCTACCCCTCTATTCCACTTTGGTTAGACCACACCTGGAATATTGTGTCCAATTTTGGGCACCACAATTTAAGAGAGATATTGACAAGCTGGAATGTGTCCAGAGGAGGGCGACTAAAATGATCAAGGGTCTGGAGAACAAGTCCTATGAGGAGCGGCTTAAGGAGCTGGGCATGTTTAGCCTGAAGAAGAGAAGGCTGAGAGGAGATATGATAGCCATGTATAAATATGTGAGAGGAAGCCACAGGGAGGAGGGAGCAAGCTTGTTTTCTGCTTCCTTGGAGACTAGGACACGGAACAATGGCTTCAAACTACAAGAGAGGAGATTCCATCTGAACATAAGGAAGAACTTCCTGACTGTGAGAGCCATTCAGCAGTGGAACTCTCTGCCCCGGATTGTGGTGGAGGCTCCTTCTTTGGAAGCTTTTAAACAGAGGCTGGATGGCCCTCTGTCAGGGGTGATTTGAATGCAATATCCCTGCTTCTTGGCAGAATGGGGTTGGACTGGATGGCCCATGAGGTCTCTTCCAACTCTTTGATTCTATGATTCTATGTAGGACCCCAGAGCTAGTGTCCACACAGGAGAGATAACCCAGTTTCAAACCACTCCCAACTGCCACAGTCCCAAGCTATGTTGGCATCATAAGAGACAGCCTTCTCGGCTAAAGAGGGAAGCGATAGACTTATAGACCTAGATATAGATATTGATATTGATATTTATAGACCTATAGCTATTGATAGACATATAGATATAGACCAGTGTTTCTCAACCTTCCTAATGCCGCGACCCCTTAATACAGTTCCTCATGTTGTGGTGACCCCCAACCATAACATTCTTTTGCTACTTCATAACTGTAATTTTGCTCCTGTTATGAAACATAATTTGAGAGCTGTAGTTGTTGGGATTTATGGTTCACCTACAATCAAAGAGTATTCTGAACTCCACCAACGATGGAATTGAACCAAACGTGGCACACAGAATGCCCATGACCAACAGAAAACACTGGAAGGGTTTGGTGGGCATTGACCTTGAGTTTGGGAGTTGTAGTTCACCTACAGAGAGCACTATGGACTCAAACAATGATGGATCTGGACCAAACTTGGCACGAATACTCAGTATGATAACATGAACACTGGTGGAGTGTGGGGAAAATAGGCCTTGACATTTGGGAGTTGTAGTTGTTGGGATTTATAGTTCACCTACAATCAAAAAGCATTCTGAACCCCACCAATGATAGAATTGGGCCAAACCTCCCACACAGAACCCCCATGACCAACAGAAAATACTGTGTTTTCTGATGGTCTTTGGTGACCCCTCTGGCACCTCCTGGCGACCCCTCCAGGGGTCCCGACCCCCAGGTTGAGAAACACTGATATAGACAGTTATTGACATTAATACACATAGAGATAGACATAGATATAGATATAGAGAGATAATTGATATTTATATAAGTAGACATAGAGATAGACATAGAGTTATAAACAGATATTGATAGACATTGACATATAAAGATGATATAGATATAGACTGATATTGATATAGACAAAGACATCAATATTGACATAGATATAGAGACAGATAGATGTGTTTGTCTATATCAATATCAGTCTATATCTATATCATCTTTATAGATGTGTTTGTGTATAATGTATGTATGTGTGTATATATATGTCTGTGTATCTCTTATGTGTGTGTGTGTGGATATATATGTGTATGCGGATCACAGGTATATGCTGTATGGCTGTCTAAAACCCAAGCAGGGTCAATCTACACTATCAAATTAAAGCAGTTTGGCACCAGTCTGATCTGCCACAACTCCCAGGGTTCCGTATGCATGGAGATCGAGTGGGATCAAACTGCATTCATTCCATGGCATGGATGTGCCCCTTCTCCCCAATTAAAAACAATTTGCAATGGGCTGTTCCAATGTTGAGCTTGCACTGGCTGAATCAGTGGTGGTTTCCCCCACATTTTGCAAACGGCTTGTGGGTCATTGGTGTACTGTCCCACGCATGGTGTCGGCAGCACTGCAAGTCGTGTCGGGTTGCATGGATTTGGCCTGTGCTTCTGCTTTTTTTCCTCTCCTAAATGGTTCTTTTCGCCTGGTCATGCGCCTCTGATGCAATGTTCGGTGATAAGATTTTTTCATCTGTTTGGTAGCTCCTTTGGAGTCAAAAGCTATATCAGTATCAATATCTATGTCTATATTTAAGTCTGTCTATCTATATAATAATAATAATAATAATAATAATAATAATAATACTTTATTTGTACCCCGCTACCATCTCCCCAAGGGACTCTGTGCGGCTTACATGAGGCCAAGCCCAAATACAACAATACAAACAGTAATAACAACAATACAAGCAATTAAAAATAAAACATGGGCAATACAATAATGCAACGTTAACTATAAGACCACATGATTAAAAACTATGGGAAGGCCAAATGTAAAAATTAAAATTGAAAGTAATGCTGGAACATGGGTGAAAAAGTGATGGGGTATTTGTGGAAAATATACAAGCAAACCTAAAAATGTAAAGTGCATTGGAGGACAAAGTGCTATGGGATCATTATTCGGGGAAGGCACACTGGAACAGCCACATCTTCAAGCTCCTCCTAAAGACTGCCAGAGTTGGGGCCTGCCTGATGTCCTTAGGAAGTGAGTTCCAGAGTCGGGGGGCCACCACCGAAAAGGCCCTCTCTCTCTCGTCCCCACCAATTGCTCCTGCAATGTAGGTGGGATCGCAAGCAGGGCCTCTCCAGATGAACAGAGAGATCATGTGGGTTCGTATACAGAGATGCGGTCACGCAGGTAGGCGGGTCCCAAACCATTCAGGGCTTTGTAGGTAAGAACCTGCACCTAGAATATCAATATCTATAACCGTATCTGTCTATATCTATAGGTCTATGTATCTATATGTCTATTATCTATCTATCAGCTTTCTATCCATCATCTCCGATCTCTCTACCTGTATCCATCCACCCACCCACCTTACTTCTATCTTTCTCTATCTATCCACCATCTATTTATCTGCCTGTGTGTCTCTATCTATATCTATCTATCTATCCATTCATCCATCCATCATACCTGCCTACCATCCATTATCTCGCTGTCTCTAGCTATGCTGTCTGTCTGTCTGTCTGTCTCTATCCATCTATCTATCTATCTATCTATCTATCTATCTATCTATCTATCCATCCATCCATCTATCACCCATATCTATCCACCCATCAAGCCATATCTATCTGTCTGTCTATCTGCCTCTATTCGTCTGTCTGTCTCTATCCATCATCTATCCATCCATCCATCCATCCATCTATTACCCATATTTATCCACCCATCAAGCCATATCTGCCTGCCTGCCTGCCTGCCTGCCTGCCTGCCTGCCTCTATCTATCTATCTATCTATCTATCTATCTATCTATCCAACAAACCAACCAACTATCCATCCATATTCCCTATCTATCTGTCATCCATCATCTGTCTATCTCTCTACCTGTATCCATCCATCCATCCATCCACCCACCTCCATCATCTGTCTATCTCTCTACCTGTATCCATCCATCCACCCACCCACCCACCTATCTTTATCTATTCACCATCTATTTATCTGCCTGTGTGTATCTATCTATATCCATCCATCCATCCATCATACCTGTCTACCATCTCGCTGTCTCTAGCTATGCTATCTATCCATCCATCCATCCATCCATCCCCCATATCTATCCACCCATCAAGCTATATCTATCTGTCTGTCTGCCTCTATCTGTCTGTCTGTCTCTATCCATCCATCCATCATCTATCTATCTATCTATCTATCTATCTATCTATCTATCTATCTATCTATCCATCCTCTATCTATATCCTCTATCTATAACATCTATCTTCTATCTCTATCTCTCTATCATCTATCTATCTATCTATCTATCTATCTATCTATCTATCTATCTCACTATCTATATCAGGTATGGGCAAACTCTGGCCCAACCGGCTGTTAGGAATTGTGGGAGTCCAAAACACCTGGAGGGAGGCCTGAACCTGGCCCAGGCCTGATCTATATCAATATATCTTTCTGTCTAACTCTCTCTGTCAGTGTCTGTCTATCTATCTATCTATCATCTATCATCTATCTATCTATCTTTCTCCCCCCCCCCCCCCTCTGCCAATCTATCTATCTGTCTCCTTCTCATCTCCTCTTTTCTCTATAACTGTTTTAGTGCTATAGTTCATCGGTAAGGCAGTTTGAAAAACATATGGAAATCGGAAGTTTTGTAAGTCAGAAGCCATATCTGACACGTTTGTGTGGCCCACACCAAATATTTTAGAGTTTTAGTTTTAGTTTTGTAAATCTCGGAAGGCCCCCAAAGTTAGTTTCATATTCAGTGCAAGGAAGCAAAGCTGAAAGCAAAGCCAAAAATCAGTCTGTCTGTCTGTCTGTCTGTCTGTCTATCTATCTATCTATCTATCTATCTATCTATCTCTTCATCCATCTATGTATCCATCTATCTATCTATCTATCTATCTATCTATCTATCTATCTATCTATCTATCTATGTATCCATCTACTGGGACCTGAAGGTAGGCCTCTCTTAGGTCCATTACTCAATCATCTATCGATCTACTTTCACTCTACTTATCTATCTATCGATCTGTTCATCTCTCCTACTCTTCATTCATCTGTCAATCTATCTATGTATCTCTTCATCGATAGATCTATTTATCTATTAGGCATGTGAAAATAATCAGAAGAGTCGGAAATAGTAAGAAAATCAGAAGTTTTGTAAGTGGGAAGCCATATCCGACACGTTTGCATGGCCTGTTATTGTTCATTCATTCAGTTGTCTCCGACTCTTCGTGACCTCATGGACCAGCCCACGCCAGAGCTCCCTGTCGGCCGTCACCACCCCCAGCTCCTTCAAGGTCACTCCAGTCACTTCAAGGATGCCATGGCCTACATTCAATACTTTAGAATCAAAACTGACCCCATTTTTTCCGTTTTAGTTTTGTAAATCTTGGAAGGGACTCAGTGCGGCTTACATGAGGTCAAGCCCACAGTACATCAGTAAATAAAAGCAGTAACAAAAACAATCAATACAAAACAATTAATATAAATCACATAAACAAAATATAAACAATAAACAATAACGGTTAGAGTTCCAATACATGGTTATATTGTAAACGGTTCTGGCCCAGACTACCTGTCCGAACGTATCTCCTGCCATGAACCATCATGAAGTTTAAGATCTTCAGGAGACGCCCTGCTCTCAATCCCACCACTATCACAAACACGGTTGATGGGGACGAGAGACAGGGCCTTCTCAGCAGTGGCCCCCCGCCTATGGAATGCCCTCCCTAGAGAGATCAGATTGGCCACCTCCCTCTTGTCTTTTAGAAAGAAAATCAAGACCTGGTTATTATTATTATTATTATTAACTTTATTTGTACCCCGCTAACATCTCCGGTGGCGCAGTGGGTTAAAGCACTGAGCTGCTGAGCTTGTTGATCGAAAGGTCGCAGGTTCGATTCCGGGGAGCGGCGTGAGCTTCCGCTGTCAGCCCTAGCTTCTGTCAACCTAGCAGTTCGAAAACATGCAAATGTGAGTAGATGAATAGGTACCGCTCCGGCAGGAAGGTAACGGCGCTCCATGCAGTCATGCCAGCCACATGACCTTGGAGGTGTCTATGGACAACGCTGGCTCTTCGGCTTAGAAATGGAGATGAGCACCACACCCCAGAGTCAGACATGACTGGACTTAACGTCAGGGGACTACCTTTACCTTTACCTAACATCTCCCGAAGGACTCGATGCGGCTTACAAAGGCCAAGGCCTCAATAAAAACAGCAGCACAACAATACACACAGCATTATAAAGCAAATCAAAAACGTTAAGTAATAACAGTAAACAGTACAAACAATACACCATAACACAGTAAAACTAGGGCCTGGCTGAATGCAATGGGTACAGATTAAAAAGTGCTGAGTGTGACAGGTAAAATGTAGGATTTTAGGGTAAGTGCAATGTGCAGAATCTTAAATCTCTGATAAAGTGCATCCGGGACATATTGCTGGAGTTCCTATATGGTAAATCAATAAATACACAAATAAACTTGGGATCTTTTCTTGTTTTGCTGCCTTAGGGCCTGGTGCAACTTCAGGGCAGCAGCATCCAAGAAGTGGCCCCTGCCTCCGACGAAGCCGGGAAATTCATCTTTGAAATCATCCCAGGTTTGTTGCAATGGGTGGCATGGAAATCCCAGCATTTATGGCTGGATAGTGGTGTTTCTGGTCATTCCAGTGGACTCTTGGGATCTGTAGTTTCCCCAAAGGTCTTGGGAAGCTATAACTCCCAGCATCCCATAGCATTGAGCCATGGAACATTCAAGTGGCGTCAAACTGCATTAATTCTGCAATCTGGTGGACAAAAGAGCTCCAAGTTGCTGTTGTTATTATTATTATCATCCGTGCCCAACTTTATCTCTTCCAAAGGAGACTCAGTTCTATTTCTATTATTATTATTATTATTATTATTATTATTATTATTATTATTTGAAACACAACAAGATGAGTCCACAGCAGACACTCTGCTGGCTGTTGTATTGGATCACACGTCAGACACTTCCCAAGTGTCTATGACTGTGTGATGTATTGGCGAATAAGGCGTGCAGAGGTAATGTGGCCTTTTGCAGCTGGCAGATGGTAATTTTGTCAGCAACGATTGTGTTTAAGTGCAGGCCAAGGTCTTTAGGCACTGCACCCAGTGTGCCGATCACCACTGGGACCACCTTTACTGGCTTCGGCAAGAGTCTTTGCAGTTCGATCTTTAAATCCTTATATCGTGTCAGCTTTTCCTGTTGATTCTCCGCAATCCTGCTGTCACCTCGGATTGCAATATCTATGACCCATACTTTGTTTTTTAACACGATTGTGAGGTCAGGAGTGTTGTGCTCCAGAACTCTGTCAGTCTGAATCCAGAAGTCCCAGAGGAGTTTGGCGTGTTCGTTCTCTGAAACTTTTTCCAGCTTGTGATCCCACCAGTTCTTTGTTACAGGCAGATGGTATTTGTGGCACAAGTTCCAATGAATCACCTGAGCAATGGTGTTATGCCTCTGCTTGTAGTTTGTCTGCGCAATCTTCTTGCAGCAGCTGAGGATGTGATCTGTTGTTTCATCTGCTTCCTTGCAGAGTCTACATTTGGGATCTGTTGTCGACTTTTCAATTCTGGCTTTGATGGCATTGGTTCAAATGCCTTGTTCTTGGGCTGCCAGAATTATTATTGTTGTTGTTGTTGTTGTTGTTGTTGTTGTTGTTGTTGTTGTTGTTGTTATTATTATTATTATTATTATTATTATGCATATATACTATACTAGGTGTCCCCTGCCACGCGTTGCTGTGGGCCAGTCTGATGATCTGGAAAAGAAAATAATTAGAAAGTGTTGGTTTCTAATATATGTAATTTCTTTCTGCTTGTGGGTAACCAGTATTTCTTGCTGTTTCTTTGTCAGTGTTGATGTAGATATTGTCTGGTTTGCCCACCCTGGATCATGCAACATATCATTGTCCTTCTTCAGGGGTCCCTTTCAAATCTAGGATATTATATCTGTGTATGTGTGAATCATATTTACCTATATCTATGGCTGGATGGCTCTTTGTCAGGAGGGATTTGATTATATTTTCTTGCTCTGGTGAAGGGAGTTGGACTGGATGGCCTTGAGCATTTTCTGTTGGTCAAGGGGGTTCTGTGTGGGAAGTTTGGCCCAATTCTGTCATTGGTAGGGTTCAGAACACTCTTTGATTGTAGGTGAACTATACATCCCAGTAACTGCAACTCCCAAATGTCAAGGTCTATTTCCCTCAAACTCCATCTGTGTTCATATTTGGCTATATTGAGTGCTTGTGCCAAGTTTGGTCCAGATTCTTCATTGTTTGAGTCCACAGTGCTCTCTGGATGTAGGTGAACTACAACTCCCAAACTCAAGGTCAATGCTCACCAAACCCTTCTAGTGTTTTCTGTTGGTCATGGGAGTCCTGTATGGCCCAGTTGGTTCAATTCGATCATGCTATTTGATTGTTGTTGTTGTTCATTCGTTCAGTCGTCTCCGACTCTTCGTGACCTCATATTTGATTGTAGGTAAGCTATAAATCCCAGCAACTACAATTCCCTATCTATCTATCTATCTATCTATCTGTCTATATCTATGCCTGGATGGCTCTTTGTCAGGAGGACTTTGATTACGTTTTCTTGCCCTGATGAAGGGAGTTGGATTTTCTGTTGGTCATGGGGGTTCTGTGTGGGAAGTTTGCCTCGATTCTGTCGTTCGTGGGGTTTAGAATGCTCTTTAATTGTAGGTGAACTGTGAATCCCAGTTACTACAATTCCCAAATGTCAAGGTCTATTTCCCTCAAACTCCATCTGTGTTCATATTTGGTTGTATTAAGTGCTTGTGCCAAGTTTGGTCCAGATCCATCATTGTTTGAGTCCACAGTGTTCTCTGGATGGAGGTGAACTACAACTCTCAAACTCAAGGTCAATGCCCACCAAACCCTTCTAGTATTTTCTGTTGGTTCTGTGTGACAAGTTTGGTTCAATTCCATCACTGATGGAGTTCAGAACGCTCTTTGATTGTAGGTGAACTATAAATCCCAGCAACTACAACTCCCAAATGACAAAATCGTAATTTTTTTTGGTAATTTTTATTAGTTCTTTTTGAAATATACAGTGAAAGAGGGGGAACAAAATTCCAGATAGAAAGGGTGGGAAAAATTTGAGCCGGTTTGTGTGGTGGGAAAAGAGTGTTTTTTTGAGTGATGGTCACTCCTTGTGTTGTGAAATGTTTTGTTGCCAAATTTGGTGTGATTTCGTTCATTGGTTCTTTTGTTTTGAAGGAAGTCATTATGCACAGAGCATTTATATGTATGTATGTATGTATGTATGTATGTATGTATGCATTGAAATCAACATCTCTAGACTGCACATTATAAGTCTCAGGATGTGCACCCTTTGCATTAGCCTTGAATGGTCTCTTACACTATGTAAAATGATAGTTTTGCACCTTTTCTTCCTTTGCTTTCAGGGACTTCGGGGGACCAGACTCGGACCGGACCGGACTCCTGCGTTCTGATGGCCGGATCCCAATCCGACATGGACGAATGGGTCAAGCTCCTACGCCGGGCCGTTGGGTCTGCCTTAGGAGGTAAAGATGCCTGTTGCGCTACGTTCCTGGGTTATCAGTGTCCTTTCCTACTTGGGTCTATCATCAAAACATGGGAAAGGTTTGTTAAACTGCAAACACTTTGTTTTTGCGGGTGGGACATCGTACAACACGTGTTGCAATAGTTTTCCAATGAATATCTCATCATCGAGTCTCAATCTGTGGAGGTTTTTAAGCAGATGGCCACCCGTTGGGAAGACTTGGGTTGTGTCTTCCTCCAGTGCAGAAGAGGGTTGGACTGGATGACCCCTGGGTGCCCCTTCCAACTCTAAGATTCTATAATGAATGTATTAATGAAAGGCCAGTTTCATCAGCCACATTGCCCTGATGTCACAGGGACGCATGTGCCAGTTACTGGCAGGTGGCCCAGGCTTCCCACAGCCTTTATTTATGGAGCCTCCATTGAGATCTATCAGTTGCTCATTGTTGCTCTTTTAAATGGATTTATGGACTGAGAGGGAGCAGAATTACACCACAGATGTGGAGGCCAGAGCTTCAAGCCACAGAATGCATTACCTTTTGACATCCAAGACACGGAATATATTGCATTTTGACTTCCAAAACACAAAATATATTGCATTTTGACTACCAGGGCATGGAATATATTGCATTTTTACTTCTAAATCACAAAATATATTGTGTTTTGATGTCCAAGGCATGGAATATATTGCATTTTGACTTCCAAGGCATGGAATATATTGCATTTTGACTACCAGGGCATGGAATATATTGCATTTTGACTTCTAAATCACAGAATATATTGTGTTTTTATGTCCAAGGCATGGAATATATTGCATTTTGATTACCAGGGCATGGAATATATTGCATTTTTACTTCTAAATCACGGAATATATTGTGTTTTGATGTCCAAGGCATGGAATATATTGCATTTTGACTTCCAAGGCATGGAATATATTGCATTTTGACTTCCAAGGCATGGAATATATTGTATTTTGACTTCTAAATCACAGAATATATTGCATTTTGACTACCAGGGCATGGAATATATTGCATTTTTACTTCTAAATCACAGAATATATTGTGTTTTGATGTCCAAGGCATGGAATATATTGCATTTTGACTACCAGGGCATGGAATATATTGCATTTTTACTTCTAAATCACAAAATATATTGTGTTTTGATGTCCAAGGCATGGAATATATTGCATTTTGACTTCCAAGGCATGGGATATATTGCATTTTGACTTCCAAGGCATGGAATATATTGCATTTTGATGTCCAAAGCACAGAATATAATTCATTTTGACGTCCAAGGCATAGAATATATTGCATGTTTACTTCTAAAGCACAGAACACATTGCGTTTTGACGTCCAAGACATGGAATTTATTGCATTTTGACTTCCAAGGCATGGAATATATTGCAGTTTGACATCCAATGCATGGAATATATTGCAGTTTGATGTCCAAAGCACAAAATATATTGCATTTTGACTTCCGAAACATGGAATAGATTGGAGTTCTCAAGGAGCTACAAACTTTGCCTTCTTAAGAGCCCACCTGCATCATTTGCCATCATTTTGGAACCAAAATGTGCCTCTTTTTTGGGCATCAAGAAAGGAATGCTATGGAAAGAGCAGCTTTTGCATTGATTGCCTGAAAGGGAGACTTGCAGCAAGAAGGAGAGGAATGAAGCCGTTGATGGTGCGCATTGACGAGTTCATGGCGGTGGGTCTCGCAATGTTCTTCTGCTGGGAGTTTAGGAAGAAGAAGGCTTGGTTCCGACAGACAGGTATCCTTTTGCAGTCATTTTCTGGGAGAGAAAACAAGAAAGCGTTGCATAACCAGCACCGGAACAATGTGATCTTCCTCCTCCATCATTTTATTCCTCTAACCAAAAACTTGCAAATTCGGCTCCAAAGGAGTGGGATAATATCCCTCTTAAACTAGAACAAGTCATCATAAAGAAATTGCACAATCGGAAAATGTGATTAATTATATGTAACTAACTAGTTGTAACGGATTGCCTCCAGGCTGGAATTTAAATATTGCTGCCTTAGATTATGGCCAATATGAGAAGCTATATACTATCTTTCCATCATCCCTATTGAGCTATCTGCCTGCCTGCCTGCCTGCCTGCCTGCCTATCTATCTATCTATCTATCTATCTATCTATCTATCTATCTATGTGTTTTGTGATATGGCCTAAGGGATAAGCAATAAAATATACTCATACCTATCTTGCCTGCCTGTCTGTCTCTAGCCATCTGTATCTATCTATCTATCTATCTATCTATCTATCTATCTATCTATCTATCCATCCATGCATCCATCCATCATCCCTATCTATCTTCCATCTATCTTCTCTCTCTCTCTCTCTCTCCATCAATCCATCCATCTATTATCCCTATCTATCTATCTATCTATCTATCTATCTATCTCCATCCTTGCAGTGCATGCTGGAAATACTATATAAGGCCTTTATTTGGATATATTCTCATTGCTGTTGTTGTTGTTTTGGTCCTTTATCCCAGTGGTTCTGTCTTCTCTATCTATCCATCATCTATCTGTCTCTCTATCTATATCCATCCATTCATTATACCTGTCTATCATCTACTATCTCTCTGTCTCTACCCTTGCTATCTATCATCTATCTGTTGGTCTGTCGGTCTGTCTGTCTCTATCCATCATCTGTCTATCCATCTATCACCCATATCTACTCACCCATCAAGCTATATCTATCTGTCTGTCTGTCTGCCTTCCTCTACCTATCAATCCAATCATCCATCCATATTCCCTATCTATCTGTCATCCATCATCTGTCTATCTAACTACCTGTATCCACCCACCCACCCACCTTACTTCTACCTTTCTCTATCTATCCACAATCTATTTATCTGCCTGTGTATCTCTATCTATATCTAACCATGCATCCATCCAACCTGTCTACCATCCACTATCTCGCTGTCTCTAGCTATGCTATCTGTCTGTCTATCTATCTATCTATCTATCTATCTATCTATCTATCCATGATCCATCTATCCATCCATCCATCTGTCACTCATATCTATCCACCCATCAAACCATATCTATCTGTATGCCTGCCTCTTATCTATCTGTCTGTCTGTCTGTCTCTATCCATCATCTATCTATCTATCCACCCATTCATCCATCCATCTATCACCCATATTTATCCACCCATCAAGTCATATCCCTCTGTCTGTCTGTCTCTATCCATCTATCTATCTATCTATCTATCTATCTATCTATCTATCCATCCATCCATCCATCCGTCACCCATATTTATCTACCCATCAAGCCATATCCATCTGTCTGTCTGTCTCTATCCATCCATCTATTTATCTATCTATCTATCTATCTATCTATCTATCTATCTATCTATCCATCCATCCATCCATCCATCACCCATATTTATCTACCCATCAAGCCATGTCTATCTGTCTGTCTGTCTGCCTCTGTCTATCTGTCTGTCTCTATCCATCATCTATCCATCCATCTATCACCCATATTTATCCATCCATCAAGCCATATCTGTCTGTCTGCCTCTATCTATCTATCTATCTATCTATCTATCTATCCATCCAACCAACCAACCAACCATCCATATTCCCTATCTATCTGTCATCCATCATCTATCTCTCTACTTGTATCCGTCCATCCACCCACCTTACTTCTATCTTTCTCTATCTAGCCACCATCTATTTATCTGCCTGTGTGTCTCCATCTATATCTAGCCACATCTCCATCCTTGCAGCACACATTGGAAATACCATGCAAGGCCTTTATTTGGGTATCTTCTCATTGTTGTGCTTTGGGTCTTTTATTGCAGTGGTTTTTGGACAGCAGCTGGCGGAGACCATGGCCTACGAGCAGCGCTTTGGGCAGCACCTCGTCCCCATCTTGGTGGAGAAATGCGCAGAATTCATCAGAAACCACGGCCTCCACGAAGAAGGGATTTTCCGGCTTCCCGGACAAGATAACCTCGTCAAGCAGCTTCGGGATGCCTTCGATGCCGGGGAGAGGCCCTCCTTCGACCAGTAGGTGGCACCTTTCTCAAAGCTATCCATCCCTATAATCCAGTGGTTCCCAGCCTTTGGTCCTCCAGGTGTTTTGGACTCGAAGGCTTTCATGGCCAGAATCACTGGGTTGCTGTGAGTTTTCTGGACTGTGTGGTCAGTGTGTTCCAGCAGCATTCTCTCCTGACATTTCACCTGCATCTGTGCCTAATGGCTTCTGGAGAGGTTCTGTTGGCCGTGAGGCAAGTGGAGTGTCGATATAACTATGGAATAATGTCCAGGGTGGGAGAAACAACACTCACTCAAGTATGAGTGTTGCATTTGGCAAGCTTGAATAGCATGAGTAGTCATGAAGCTGCAAAGTCAATCAGTGATGGTATCTGCATAGAGGTGGCCTGTTTGTTGTTGCCTGGAGGCACCCTCATTATTACTACTACTAATAATAATATTATTATTTTTGTCGTGTCAGGAGCGACTTGAGAAACTGCAAGTCGCTTCTGGTGTGAGAGAATTGGCCGTCTGCAAGGACGTTGCCCAGGGGATGCCCAGATGATTTTGATGTTTTTATCATCCTTGTGGGAGGCTTCTCTCATGTCCCCGGATGGGGAGCTGGAGCTAATAGAGGGAGCTCATCCGCCTCTCCCCGGATTTGAACCTGCGACCTCTCGGTCTTCAGTCCTGCCGGCACAGGGGTTTAACCCACTGCGCCACCGGGGGCTCCATACTAATAATAATAATAATAATAATAATAATAATAATAATAATAACTATTCAATGTTTTTTTTGTCATGTCAGAAGCAACTTGAGAAACTGCAAGTTGCTTCTGGTGTGAGAGAATTGGCCGTCTGCAAGAACATTGCCCAGGGGATGCCCAGATGATTTTGATGTTTTAATCATCCTTGAGGAAGGCTTCTCTCATGTCCCCACATGAGGAGCTGGAGCTGATAGAGGGAGCTCATCCGCCTCTCCCCGGATTTGAACCTGCGACCTGTCCTTCAGTCCTGCCAGCACACGGGGTTTAACCCACTGTGCCACTGGGGGCTCCATACTACTACTACTACTACTAATAATAATAATAATAATAATAATAATAATAACAACAACAACTATTCAATGCTAATCAATGACAACATCCACACTTGATTTAAACAGATAAGGGTTATTTCTCCCACTCTGGACATTATTCCACAGGGATATATACACCTCACTTGCTTCACTGCCAACAGAACCTCTGAAGATGCCATTAGCCACAGATGCAGGTGAAACGTCAGGAGAGAATGCTACTAGAATACATAGATTCATAGAATAATAGAGTTGGAAGAGACCTCATGGGCCATCCAGTCCAACTCCCTGCCAAGAAGCAGGAATATTGCTTTCAAAGCACCCCTGACAGATGGCCATCCAGCCTCTGCTTAAAAGCTTCCACCACACTCTAGGGCAGAGAGTTCCACTGCTGAACGGCTCTCACAGTCAGGAAGTTCTTCCTAATGTTTAGATGGAATCTACTTTCTTGTAGTTTGAAGCCACATTGGCCATACAACTCAAAAAACACACAGAAACCCAATTCAAGCTAGTTTGTGGCAGCCACAAAAAGAACACAGTTTGTGGAGTGTCACAACTACTTTCAAAATAAGTACCGCACAATTAAATAAGAATAACACTTGCAAACCAGGAACAGAAAATGGTGTTAGCTAGTGCAATGCCCTTTTCCCTTTGGCAGAGATACGGATGTCCATACCGTGGCCTCTTTGCTCAAGCTCTACCTGCGAGAACTTCCGGAACCGGTCATCCCTCGTTCGCAATATGAAGACTTCCTTCTGTGCGGACAGCTTCTGGCGGCAAATGAGACCAAGGTAGTTCGTAGAATCCTAGAATAATAGAGTTGGAAGAGACCCCAAGGGCTATCCAATCCAACCCCTTCCTTTTAGCCTTTATGGAGCAAAAGGATTATTTGTTTGTTTGTTTATTTGTTTGTTTGTTTGTTTTAAGCATTTATATTCCACCCTTTTCACCTCGGAGGGGACTCAGGGCGGAGCACAACATACAAACAGCAAACATTCAATGCTGGGACATAAATAAATTATATGCATCCATAAAACATTAAAAATATTTTATCTCAACATTAAAATTGACCGTCTCGATCAAAGCCCCCCCAGCAGAGGGCCATCCAGCCTCAATAATGATGATGATATTGGAAGAGACCTCAAGGACCATTCAGTCCAACACCCTTCTACCTTCATGCACAAAAAGCACAATCGAAGCACTCCCAACAGATAGCCATCCAACCTCAATAATAATAATGATAGTGTTGGAAAGGACCCCACAAGGGCCATCTAGTCCAACTCCCTTCTAACTTCATGCGGGAAAAGCACAATCAAAGCACTTCTGACAGATGTCCATCCAACCTCAATAATAATAATAATAATAATAATAATAATAATAATAATAATAGAGTTGGAAGGGATCACAAGGGCTATCCAGTTCAACCCCTTTTTCCTTCATGCACGAAAAGCACAATCAAAGCACTCCCAATAGATGTCCATCCAACCTCAATAATAATAACGATAGAGTTGGAAAGGACCCCAAGGGCCATCTAGTCCAACCCCCTTTTAACTTCATGCGGGAGAAAAGCACAATCAAAGCACTTCTGACAGATGACCACCCAACCTCAATAATAATAATAATAATAATAATAATAATAATAATAATAATAGAGTTGGAAGGGATCACAAGGGCTATCCAGTTCAGCCCCTTCTGCCTTCATGCACGAAAAGCACAATCAAAGCACTCCCAATAGATGGCCATCCAACCTCAATAATAATAATGATAGCGTTGGAAAGGACCCCACAAGGGCTATCTAGCCCAACCCCCTTCTAACTTCATGCAGGAAAAGCACAATCAAAGCACTTCTGACAGATGATCACCCAACCTCAATAATAATAATAATAATAATAATAATAATAATAATAATAATAATAGAGTTGGATGGGACCCCAAGGACTATCCATTCAAACACCCTTCTGCCTTCATGCACGAAAAGCACAATTAAAGCACTCCCGACAGATGGCCATCCAACCTCAATAATATTAATGATAATGATAATAACAACAACAACAACAAAATAATATAGTTGGAAGAGACCCCTAGGTCAATACAGTCCAACCCTCTTCTGCCATCATGCAGGAGAATCACAACCAAAGCACTCCCGACAGATGGCCATCTAGCCTCAATTATATTGATGATGATGATGATGATGATGATAATATAGTTGGAAGGGACCCCAAGAGCTATGCAGTCCAAGCTCTTTCTGCCTTCATGCATGAAAAGCACAATCAAAGCACTCATGACAGATGGCCATCCAACTTCAATAATATTAATGATAATGATGGTAACAACAACAACAACAAAATAATATGGATGGAAGAGACTCCGAGGTGAATACAGTCCAACCTCCTTCTGCTTTAATGCACAAAAAACAAAATCAAAGCACTCCCGACAGATAGCCATCCAGTCTCAATAATAATGATATAGTTGGAAGGGACCCCAAGAGCCATCTAGTCCAACCCCCTTCTGCCATCATGCAGGAAAAGCACTACTAAAGCACCTCCAACAAATGCTGCATTCTATGCTGTCTCCTGTCTCCTTGTCGGTATATTGAAATAAAAACAGTGTTACCAAAACCTTCAAGTGAATATTGATGTTATAAACTCACCCTGAGAATCGGAAACCCACCTGCCTTGATGTCCTTCTAGGGCCGCCAATTGTTGTCGAAGCAGCTGGGTCTTTTGCCCCGAGACAATTACAACCTCCTCAGCTACATCTGCAGGTACGTTCCTCCCTTTCCCGTTTCCCCTTTTCCTTGGCAAATGCCCAGTATGATCCCCATATCCACTATGGCCATAGTGTCACCTTGGTGGACCTAGAAAATGCCTAAAGAAAATGCCTCTTTAACATTTCCAAGTCCTTCAGTGTGACTCTAAGGCAGGCATGGGCAAATTTGGGCCTTCCCTCCAGGTGTTTTGGACTTTAACTCCCACAGTTCCTAGCAACCAGCTGTTAGGAATTGTGGGAGCTGAAGTCCAAAACACCTGGAGGGAAGGCCCAAGTTTGCCCATGCCTGATCTAAGGTCAACTTCCAGCAAAAGTGTATCATACTATTGCACTAGAGGACTGAATAATGCCTAGTGAGGTCACCTAGGTCATCCACCACAACTCTTTCAGCAACTTCCAGCTTACCATAGAATTGTTCCAAAAGCCCCTTGAGAAAGCCCAGAGTAACCACCTTTCTAGCATTTCTAGGTTTTCTAGTGCAACGTCCAGTGGTATGCTTCCACCTCTCTTACATTTTCTAGGTCTTCCAGTGTAACTCTGTGGTCAACTTCCAGTGGTAAGCCTAGCATAGAATTGCACTGGAGAATTAAAAAATGCCTAGGGAGAACACCTTAGTAGCATTTCTAGATTCTCCAGTGCAGCTCTATGGTCAACTCCCAGTGGAAACTGACTATGAACTCTGTACCATAGAGTCGACACTAGAGGACCTAGAAAATGCCCAGAGAGAATAACTCTCGATCCTCCAGTATGACTCTACACTCAACTTCAATCAGAAGGATACCATGGAATTGCACTGGAGGACCTAGAAAAAGCGTAGAAAGAACACCCCTATAGCATTTCTAGTCCTCCATCATGATTCTATCATGTACCACTGCTGGCCATTGGCTATAGATATGCGCTGGAGGACCTAGAAATGCTAGAGAGGTGGGGGCATTACATCAAATTGCACTGGAGGACCTTGGAAATGCCTAGAGAGCTCATTAGCTCTTCTAGGTCCACCAGTGTCATTCTATGGCCAACTTCCAATGAAAGCATACCATGGAATTGCACTGGAGGACCTAGGAAATACCTAAAGAGCTCATTAGCATTTCTAGGTCATTCTATGTCCAACTTCCAATGAAAGCATACCATGGAATTGCACTGGAGGACCTGGGAAATGCCTAGAGAGCTCATTAGCTCTTCTAGGTCCACCAGTGTCATTCTATGGCCAACTTCCAATGAAAGCATACCATGGAATTGCACTGGAGGACCTAGGAAATACCTAAAGAGCTCATTAGCATTTCTAGGTCATTCTATGGCCAACTTCCAATGAAAGCATACCATGGAATTGCACTGGAGGACCTAGGAAATACCTAGAGAGCTAATTAGCACTTCTAGGTCATTCTATGGCCAATTTCCAATGGAAGCATACCATGGAATTGCACTGGAGGATTTAGGAAATGCCTGTAGAGCTCATTAGCACTTCTGGGTCCTCCAGTGTAATTCTGTGGCCAACTTCCTATGGAAACATACCATGGAATTGCACTGGAGGACCTAAGAAATACCTAAAGAGCTCATTAGCACTTCTAGGTCATTCTATGGCCAATTTCCAATGAAAGCATACCATGGAATTGCACTGGAGGATGTAGGAAATGCCTTAGAGCTCATTAGCATTTCTGGGTCCTCCAGTGTAATTCTGTGGCCAACTTCCAATGGAAGCACACCATAGAATTGCACTGGAGGACCTAGGAAATGTATAGAGAAGAACACCTCTGTAGCATTTCTAGGTCCTCCAGCGTGACTCAATGTCATATACCTGGCACACCTAACTTCTTCTAGACATTGAGTTCAAACTATAACTCTCGTTGAGCAGGTTCCTCCATGAAATCGATATATGCTCAGCGACCAACAAGATGAGTGTGGAGAACCTGGCCACAGTCTTCGGGGTCAACCTCATCCGGCCCAAGGTGGAGGACCCAGTGACCATCATGAAAGGTGCGGTGCATTCTTCAGTGGTAATTACTATCTTATTCTGGCTCTGTTGGCTCGTTTGGCTTTGTTGACATCACAGGCAACATAATAAGGGTTAAAATTTAAATTTTATTACAAATGAACCTTTGTTGGTTTCCTTAAATTGATATTCATGTTTTAATGCTAGCTATAATTTAATTTAATTTTAGGTTGTATGTTACAGTTTGGTCTTATATGTGCATCTATTTTGGCATATGTTGGTTTATTTTGGGATTTGGCTGGGTTGTTATTGTGTTTGTATTTATGGTTGTATCAGGCACTGAATATTTCCAATCCACTCTGAGTCCCCTTGGGGAGATAGGACAGAATAGAAATAAAGTTTTTATTATTATTATCATCACCATCTACACCAGGCACGGGCAATTCCTAACAGCCAGTACTACTACTACTACTATTAATAATAATATATAATATTTTAAATAATATAATAATATTATTATAAAAGAATATAACATAATAGTAATAAAACAGTAATAAAATAATAAGTAAAATATTCTATATTGTAATAAAATAATATAATAATATTCTTATAAAATGAAATAATAATATAAAACAATAACATAAATTAAATATTATTTATAATAATAATAATTATTATTATTATAAGTATTATTTTTTATTATTATTAAACTTTATTTGTACCCCGCTAGCATCTCCCGGAGGACTCTATGCGGCTTACAAAGGCCAAGGCCTCAACACACAACACAACAATACAAAACCCAAGGCAAATTAAAAACAATTAAAGCAATATAAACAACAAGCAATAAACAATACACCAAGACACAATAAAACTGGGCCGGGCCAGAGCAATGGGTACAAGAATTAAAAGTGCTGATGTGACAGGAGGTATGTAGGATTATAGGGCAAGTGCAGTGTGCAGTGTGCGGCAATCTTAATTCTAATAAAGTGCTTCTGGGACTTGGTATTGGAGATTTCCTATTCGGGGAAGGCACATCGGAACAGCCAGGTCTTCAAGTTCTTTCTGAAGACTGCCAGTGTAGGAGTCTGTCTAAGCTCTTTGGGGAGGGTGTTCCAGAGTCGGGGGGCCACCACAGAAAAGGCCCTGTCCCGTGTCCCCGCCAAACATGCCTGCAACACAGGCGGGATCATGAGCAGGGCCTCTCCAGATGACCGAAGGGAACGCGTGGGTTCGTAGACGGAGATGCGGTCACGCAGGTAGGATGGTCCCAAACCGTTCAGGGCTTTATAGATAAGCACCTGCACCTTAAATTGGGCTCAGAAAATAAACGGCAGGGGAAATAATAGTAGAGGAAGATGGTGGTGGTGATGAAAATGAAGAAGAAAATGATGATGAAGAATACAAAGAAGATGAAGAATACAAAGATGAAGAAGAAAATGAAGTAGAATAATGTGATGATGATGAAGAGGAAGATGTGGATGAGGAAAAGGAAGAAGATGATGATGCAGAGGAAGAAGATTAAAAAGAGGACAATTAAGAAGAAAATGAAGAATGTGAAGAAGGAAGAAGATGATGGTGCTGAAGTAGAGGATGAAGAAGAGGATGATGGTGAGGAAGAGGAAGATAGTGAGAAGATGATGATGATCATGAAGAGAAAGAAGATGAAGACCAAGATGAAGAAGTTATTAAATGTGACGTTGCTGCTGCCATTTGCCACCTTACCCTCCTCCTCTTAATCCAGCTGCCTTTTGCTCTCCTTTTTCCACAGGGACCCCCCAGATCCAGCGGGTCATGGCAGCCCTGATCCGTGGGCACGACCGCTTCTTCCCGCCTTCCAAGGACCAGAGGCCTCCTCCGCCACAACAAGCCAGCGACCCCAAGAAGAACCTGGTGCCTCGAAACGCCGTTGGGTGGGACGCCGTTCCCATGTCCACGGCACCAAGGAGCGAAACCCTTTGGGAAGTGGTGAGTGTTTCTGTACTGAATTATGACAAAAGCATGACCTCCACTTTTTCCCTGACTGTTGTTTTCTTTTGTGAGTGGGCATTAGAAAGTCAAGAGCAATCATGGGCCAACTTCGGCCTTCCCTCTAGGTGTTTTGGACTTCAACTCCCACAATTCCTAACAGCCAGTAGGCTGTTAAGAATTGTGGGAGTTAATATCCAAAACTTGTGGAGGTTTCAAGTTTGCCCCTGCCTGGTCAAGAGAAATTTAATTTGATACACAAAGGCACATTCACAAAGCCCGACTCACCTCTCAACAAAGGATTGCTCCAGGCACTGCCAGGCTATCAAATGCTAATCAAGGTGGTCAGTTGAAACATTCACACCTAGCTCCAGCAGACAAGAGTTCCTTGTCCCACCCTGGTCCTTCCACAGATATATAAACCAATTTTCCTAGTTCCAACAGACCTCACTACCTCTGAAGATGCTTGCCATAGTTGCAGGCGAAACGTCAGGAGAAATGCCTCTAGAACAGTGTTTCTCAACCTGGGGGTCAGGACCCCTGAGGGGGTCACGAGGGGGTGTCAGAGGGGTCGCCAAAGACCATCAGAAAACACAGTTTTTTTGTTTTGATCATGGGGGTTCTGTGTGGGAAGTTTGGCCCAATTTTATCATTGGTGGAGTTCAGAATGCTCTTTGATTAGAGACGAACTATAAATCCCAGGAATTACAACTCTCAAATGTCAAGTGTCTTTCCCCAAACTCCACTAGTGTTCACATTATTGAGCATTCATGCCAGTTTTGATCCAGATCCATCATTGTTTCAGTCCACAGTGTTCTTTGGATGTAGGTGAACTACAACTCCAAAACTCAAGGTCAATGGCCACCAAACCCTTCCAGTATTTTCTCTTGGTCATGGGAGCTCTGTGTGTCAAGTTTGGTTCAACTCTATCGTTTGCGGAGTTCAGAATGCTCTTTGATTTTAGGTGAACTATAAATCCCAGCAACTACAACTCCCAAATGACAAAATAACCCACCCATCCACCCACCTTCCTCCCAATATTCAAATTTGCGCATATCGGGTATTGTGTCAAATTTGGACCTGGGAATGAAAATACATTCTGCATATCGGATATTAACATTACGATTCATAACAGTAGCAAAATTACAGTTATGATGTAGCAACAAAAATAATTTTTATTGTTGGGGGTCACCACAACACGAGGAACTGTATTAAGGGGTCGCGGCATTAGGAAGGTTGAGAACCACTGCTCTAGGTGTTTTGGACTTCAACTCCCACAATTCCTAACAGCCAGTAGGCTGTTAAGAATTGTGGGAGTTGAAGTCCAAAACATGTGGAGGTTCCAAGTTTGCCCCTGCCTGGTCAAGAGGGATTTAATTTGATACACAAAGGCACATTCACAAAGCCCGACTACCAAAGTATTGTTATTGTTGTTGTTTTTTGTGAGTGGCCATTGGAAAGTCAAGAGGGATTTAATATGCAAACCTGACTGCCAAAGTATCATTAGCATCATTTTTTAAAAAAATTAAAACTATGTATATTTGTATTTGGGTCAATTGATGATGTCCAAAGGCAATGTCGGTGTTGTAGTCCAGTCGCCTATGTGACACCTTTTCACCCAAAATAAAGAGCTAGTTAGCCCAAATATAGCTATGCATACAGAAATCATCAACTGATTTTAAGTTTATTAAAGAAGAAAAGAGTATTCTGTAGAAAAAGCTAGTTCAATAGTACATTTCAGAGTACAGAATAGCAAAGTGTTTCCAAAGTATACAGAAAAGGCAAAAGTGAAAGTACATCCTAAATATAAGCTCCAAGGTAAAGGTAAAGGTAGTCCCCTGACATTAAGTCCAGTCATGTCTGACTCTGGGGTGTGCTGCTCATCTCCATTTCTAAGCCGAAGAGCCGGCGTTGTCCGTAGACACCTCCAAGGTCATGTGGCCAGCATGACTGCAGGGCCCCCCCGGTGGCGCAGTGGGTTAAAGCACTGAGCTGCTGAGCTTGTTGATCGAAAGGTCGCAGGTTCGATTCCGGGGAGCGGCGTGAGCTTCCGCTGTCAGCCCTAGCTTCTGCCAACCTAGCAGTTCGAAAACATGCAAATGTGAGTAGATCAATAGGTACCGCTCCGGCGGGAAGGTAACGGCGCTCCATAAGCTCCAAAAGTTATTCCAAATATAGGTTAAAGCCATAATATCCTAGATTCAGCAAAAAGCAGAGTCGAATACTGAAAGTAAAGCCCAAAATCCACCAAACATAGACAAAGAACTGTATCCAAAATGTGATTTTCCCCATACCAAACAAGAAAACATGTCATGAAAGCAAGGCCAGAATCTCCTCCTATGAAAAGGTGACTTTCCCTTGAAACTTCAAAGTTGCTCTCACACCAAACAACTCAAGGGGCTAACTTAAGAAACCCAATTTGTTCACATATAGACGCTATCAGTCTAACACCTTATAGGCAACAACCCAGCCTCTTCCACCTCCCTGGCCTCCTTCTGAGGGTCAGGAAGAGCCTCTGGCAGCATTTCCTGGGAAACATTCTCACTGGACACAGATCTGCCCGTAAGGCATTCCCAACATCCAGAGGAGAGCTGCTTTCTCCCTGAATCACTACAGGAGTGGGGGGCTCCCCTCATCTATTCAGGCTCCCCTCATTCTCAGATCAGGGCTCAACAGTCAGTCAACATTTTCTGACTTTGCTTCTAGAGAGATGATCTAGAACCCTCTGGAGGAGACCATTCCATGGAAGGCAATGGGGAATTGCTGGACAGAGATGCTCCGGAACCCCGGAAACGGACACAGACGCTTCCCAGCCGGAAATCCTTTGGGACCATTCCGGGCTTGCAAAGGGACAAAGCCTTGGGTGAAAATGACTTTTTCCGGAGCAGCTTCTGGACCTCATCCTCGTCTTTGGCACAGCTCCATCCCGTTCCTTCCTCCGCTGGACGGAGCCACAAGCGGACCTTCTCTCAAGGCATCTCCAGACTCCTGCATTTGCCCCAAGCAACAAACCCTTCTGCACAGGAAACCAAGAAGCCAGTCCACGACACGGAACACCCTTTGATCCTGGGAAGTGATGATGACCCAGGAAAGCATCCTGATCCTGATCCAGACCAAAATGGGTCCCCAGATCCCCATCCTGGTTTGGATCAAGACCTTTGCGACTCGGAGGATCCCGACTCTCTACGGATGAGGATCGCGGAGTTGGAAAGGGAGATGGCAGCACAGAAGAAGGACTATGAAGAGCAAATTGCGAGGTAAAGCAACTTTGGGGGAACGTCTACATCAGCATTTCTCAACCTGGGGGTCGGGACACCCAGGGGTCACGAGGGGGTGTCAGAGGGGTCGCCAAAGGCCATCAGAAAAGTATTTTCTTTTGGTAATAGGGGTTCTGTGTGGTAAGTTTGGCCCAATTCTATCGTTGGTAGGGTTCAGAATGCTCTTTGATTGTAGGTGAACTATAAATCCCAGCAACTACAACTCCCAAATGCCAAGGTCTATTTTCCCCAAACACCACCAGGGTACACATTTGGGCATATTGAGTATTTGTGCCAAATTTAGTCCAGATCTATCATTGTTTGAGTCCACAGTGCTCTCTGGATGTAGGTGAACTACAACTCCAAAACTCAAGCTCAATACCCACCAAACCCTTCCAATATTTTCTGTCGGTCATGGGAGTGTTATGTGCCAAGTTTGGTTCAATTGCATTGCTGGTAGAGTTCAGAATGCTCTTTGATTGTAATTGAACTATAAATCCCAGCAACTACAACTCCCAAATGGCAAAATCAATTTCCCCTCAATCCCACCAGCATTCAAATTTTGATATATTGGGTATTTGTGCCAAATTTTGTCCAGTGAATGAAAATGTATCCTCCATTTCATATATTTACATTAGGATTCATAACAGGAGCAAAATTACATTTATAAAGCAGCAACACAAATAATTTTATGGTTGGGGGTCACCACAACATGAGGAACAGTATTAAGGGGTCGCGGCATTAGGAAGGCTGAGAAACACTGGTCTACATTGTGGAATGAACGCAGTTTGGTACCACTGTCCTTGACTAACATGGCATCGTGGGAGTTCTGTATTGCAAAACCACAATTCCCAGGATCTCATCGCATTGATAATAATAATAATAATAATAATAATAATAATAATAATAATAGACCCTTGCCTGCACTTAAACACAATATCACCCCTGTCAGCTGCAAAAGGCCACCCTACTGGGATCTGCACACATTATTCGCCAATACATCACACAGTCCTAGACACTTGGGAAGTTTCCGAAGTGTGATCCAATACAGCAACCAGCATAGTCATCTTGTTTGCTGTGTACAAATCTTGTTGTGTTTCAAAAAATAATAATAAATCTTTATTTATATCACATTTTTCTACCTCAAGGGACCCAAAGCGGCTTACAGCATATTACTGTCATACAAACCTCAGTCCAAACGCATATAGAAAACAGATAAAACAATCAATAAACAGAAAAACATCTGAAAATTAACAATTTAAAAGCAATATGCATTCATGTGGCGCCTTATAAGATACTCATTGGGAACAATGCAAAACGTGCTGCAGGGCGTCCTTTCCACAAAAACAAAGCTTTTGTAGTTCAATAAATCTTTCTCCGATGTTTTGATGATAGAAACAATTAGGAAATGACATTCGTAAATCAGGAACGAAAATCATAGTGCCACAGAATGTAGCTTCCAACCTGCAAAAGTCAAAACCAGGAGGGACAATTATGTCACAAACAAATCTGAAGTAAATGCCCAACACCTCTGGTCTCAGGCATTTCTGAAATGGGACATTCATCTTGGAACGAGTTCAAACACATTTTAAAAACTATGACTCGCCTCTAGCTAGGAGAAGAGGCAGGGAAGTATTATTATTATTATTATTATTATTATTATTATTATTGCTTTCTTTTTTGAGTGGCCATTGAAAAGTCAAGAGGGATTTAATTTGTTTTGGAAGGCATTGAATAGTTGCTTAAGTGTAAGCTGCCTTGAGTCCCCTCTGGGCGGGGTAGAAATGTTGCAAACAAACAAACAAACAAACAGCAATCCTAGCTGCCAAGTATTATTATTATTATTATTATTATTACTATTATTATTATTATTATTATTATTATTTTAAAAAATTAAGACTGTATATTTGTATTTGGGATGATGCCGAAAGACACTTTCATGCAGCCTGACTGCCAAAGTGTTGTTGTTGTTGTTGTTGTTGTTGTTGTTGTTGTTTTCTTTTGTGAGTGGCCATTGGAAATTCAAGAGCTGACTTAACTTACAAGTCTGACTACCAAATAATAATAATAATAATTATTATTATTATTATTATTATTATTTTATATTATTTCTGCTTTCTTTTGTGAGTGACCATTAGAAAGACAAGAAGTATTTAATTTGCAAGTCTGACTGGCAAAGTATTATTATTATTATTATTATAAAACTATGTATATTTGGATTTGGGATGGGCCAATCAATGATGCACAAAGACACTTTCACACAGCCTGCCAAAGTGTTGTTGTTGTTGTTGTTTGTGAGTGACCATTGGAAAGTCAAGACAGACTTAACTTGCAAGCCTGATTGCCTAAGTATTATTATTATTATTATTATTATTATTGCTTTCTTTTGTGAGTGGCCATTGGAAAACCAAGAGATATTTAATTTGCAAGCGCAACTGGCAAAGTATTATTATTATTATTATTATTTATATTTGTATTTGAGATGGGTCGATCAATAATGCCCAAAGGTCATTTTCATGAAACCTGACTACCTAAGTATTATTATTATTATTATTATTATTAATGCTTTCTTTTGTGAGTGGCCATTGGAAAGCCAAGAGGTATTTAATTTGCAAGCATGACTGGCAAAGTATTATTATTATTATTATTATTATTATTAATATTATGTATATTTGTATTTGGGATGGGTCGATCAATAATGCCCAAAGGTCACTTCATGAAACCTGACTGCCTAAGTATTATTATTATTATTATTATTATTATTATTGCTTTCTTTTGTGAGTGGCCATTGGAAAGCCAAGAGGCATTTAATTTGCAAGCGTGACTGGCAAAGTATTATTATTATTATTATTATTATTATTATTATTATGTATATTTGTATTTGGGATGGGTCGATCAATAATGCCCAAAGGTCACTTTCATGAAGCCTTGACTGCCTAAGTTTTATTTATTTATTTATTTATTTATTTAAAAGTTTTGTATACCGACCTTCTCACCTCTCTTGAGGGAATCAGACCGGTTTCCAACCATAATATCACATACAATCAATAAAACATCATAATACATATTACAGTAAAACATTAAAACAGCAATTACAATCAATAACTATAATGGTCAGTCGTCACACTAAAATCATTGTTCATCATCCTCCATCCATATCTCAGGGTGTTGGCTCACTCGTCGAATGCCTGTCTCCATAACCTGTTCATCTGTTTCCTAAATGTCAGGATAGAAGGCGCGGTTCTGGTCTCCAGAGTCGAGGGGCCACCACCGAGAAGGCCCTGTCCCTCATCCCCACCAGATGTGCTTGCGAGGCCGGTGGGACCGAGAGCAGGGCCTCTCCAGACGATCTTAATAATCTTGATGGTTCATAGGGGAGAATACGTTCGGAGAGGTAAACAGGGCCGGAATCGTTTAGGGCTTTATAGGTTAACACCAGCACTTTGAATTGTGTTCGGAAGCTAATTGGCAGCCAGTGGAGCTGGTGTAACAGCGGAGTGGTGTGCTCCCTGTACCCAGCACCCATTAGTAGTCTGGCTGCCGAGTGTTGGACTAGCTGCAGCTTCCGGGCAGTCTTCAGAGGCAACCCCACGTAGAGAGCGTTGCAGTAGTCTAAACGGGATGTAACCAAAGCGTGGACCACCGTGGCCAAGTCAGATTTCCCAAGGAACGGGCGCAGCTGGCGCACAAGTTTTAATTGTGCAAAAGGTCCCCTGACCACCGCCGAAACTTGGGGTTCCAAGCTCAGAGATGAATCTAGAACTCCCAAACTGCTATTATTATTATTATTATTATTATTATTATTATTTTAATTAAAACTATGTATCTTTGTATTTGGGATGGGTCAATTGATGATGCCAAAGTCCACTTTCATTGAGTCAGTATTAGCGCTAAATTGGACTCCGATTGGAGGTCGCTTTGCAACTGGTGCCATCCTTGGGTTTTGGGAAGCCATATTGTTTGATGTTGATTCCTGTGCCCTTTTGCAGCCTGGAGAAGGAGAACTATGAGGTCTGGGCCAAAGTGGTGCGGCTCAACGAAGAAATCGAGAAGGAAAGGGTTCGATCGGCCGAAATGGAGCGGACGCTGCAAGAGGTCCGGTGTTCGAGGGAGGACTTGGAGAAGAAAAACAGGCTCCTTGAGGACTCCTTGAAGGCCATGATCCAGTCGGGAAAGAACCACTGAACAGGAGGAGTAAATGACCTCTCCGAATTCAGACTCATTGTTTTGCCATTTAGGGCAACTTTCTCCACGCAGCTTTCTCAATGCGAGACATAGTTGGTGTGAATGGAAGGAATATTTCCTTGATTTGCAAAAATCAATGGGATATGTAGTTAATATGAATGGACGGACAGCTCATCCGTTGAAAAAACAAAAGGTTTCCTAATGCATAGGAAACCTCATTAGGAAGAATGCAATAGCTGTGAAATGAATTGTAGCTACATGGTTTGCAAGGTGCAAAGTCCCTGTTTATTGTGTCCGATTGCAATTCTGCAATGAAGGAAAAAGGAAAAATGGAGGAATAAAAGGTACAAAAGTAAACAGAAATGCATCTCAAGCTACTCAATGGACACTTTGGAGTTTAAAAAAAAAGTCTGATGTAATTGGGTTTCTGTTGCTTACAAGGTTTGCAATGTAACTTTGGAAATTTCGGACATTTCCAAAATCCAGAATTGGGCAGAAACGGTAAAACCTTTTTTGGGTGGTGCAAAAACTTTTGGTGAAAAAACTTTTCTTCTTTGTTTTTGTTTTTTTCCCCCCCCCCCAAAATTGAAATATTTACAAAAAAAATCCCCAAATGGTGAAAAATCACCTCTTAAAATCCTAGAGTTGGAAGAGACCTCATGGGCCACCCATTTCAACCCCATTTTGCCAAGAAGCAGGAAAATTACATTCAAAGCACCCTCAGCAGATGGCCATCCAGCCTTTGCTTAAAAGCCTCCAAAGAAGGAGCCTCCACCACACTCTTGAAAATTTTTATTTGTATGGGAAAGAACGAAATAAGTGGAGTTTTACATCCCACTGCCCTAAGCTTCAAGGTAGTTCGACTACAAGTTCCATTGTCTTGATCTTCAGGTGTGTTGGGCTACAAGTCCCATTACACTGAGCTTCAAGTGTGTTGCACTATAAGTTCCATTGTCTCGACCTTCAAGGTTGTTGGACTACAAGTCCCATAACCCCGAGCTTCAAGGTTGTTGGACTACAAGTCCCATCACCCAGAGCTTCAAGGTTGTTGGACTACAAGTCCCATCACTTCGAGCTTCAAGGTTGTTGGACTACAAGTCCCATCACCCACGAGCTTCGAAGTTGTTGGACTACAAGTTCCATCGCCCTGCGCTTCAAGATTGTTGGACTACAAGTCCCATCTCTCAAGCTTCCAGGTTGTTGGACTACAAGTCCCATTACCCTGAGTTTCAAGGTTGTTGGACTACAAGTTCAATCACCCTGAGCTTCAAGGTTGTTGGACTAAAGTCCCATTGCCCTGGGCTTCAACTGTTTTGGACTACAAGTCCCATTGCCCTGAACTTCAAGGTTGTTGGACTAAAGTCCCATTGCCCTGGGCTTCAACTGTGTTGGACTACAAGTCCCATCACCCAGAGCTTTACATCCCTGCTCCTGTGGGTTTTGGGTAGTATCCTTTGGTATGATTGCCTGGATTGTAAGGCGGGTTTTGGGGTCACTTCTGCCTAATTTTAAATTGATTTTGGGGTGGCATCCCCTGGAATGGATTGCTAGATTTTAAGGTGGATTTTTTTTTGGGGGGGGGGGGCATTCTATTGGAACGATTGCCTGGATTTTAAGGAAGACTTTTGGGAGCATCTGTTGGACTGGCTGCTGGATTTTAAAGTGGATTTGTGGGATCCTTTGCCATCACGGCAATGATACCAGGAATGCCAGTGTGAATACCAAGCCATTGTGCGGTCATAACAACATGTGTAAGCTGCCTTAACAGGATGCCAAAGCTGAGGAATGAAAAACGCGAATGCTTTCCCAGGCGCTTGCCCTATGGAAAGTCCCACAAATCTGCTTGGCCCTTGGAAATGTTTTGCACATTTTTTCCTATGATGCGCAATAGAGAGAACCTGGGTTGCGTTGCCAAGGGATGTGAGCGCAGTGTCCGTTTTGGCACCAGCGAGGCCTCTCCCCCCACTTCCTTTGCAGATAGGATCGTGGCAAAAAACACTCCCAAGTTTCCTCCTTGCATGGGTTTCTATGCCTCTTTTAGGAAGTCCAGAAGAGGAGTTTTGCTTTGTGGTCTCAGAGGTCAAGGCGGGAAGGAAGCCGGGCGGCTGCTAATGGCCGTATTTATAGAAAGGCTATCGCTGGGGGCAACGGCCTCCCTCAAGCAGGGACCCCAACATCTGGCCAGAGGAACGCACGCATGCCCTTGGAGCACAATGCGCAGCACGGGCCTGGTGCCTCTTTTCCCACAAATGCAATAGCCAGGGAACATAGCTCCATCGTAATACTATGTTCTGGTTTGTTTTGGAATATTGCTTTGAAGCGTGTCACCCAACAACTTGTTTGGTTCCTAGTGTTCTCTATAGGAATCTCCAGGTCTGCCAGTACTTTCAGCTAAACTTCTTGCAAGCAAACTACTCCAATGTGGGCTAGGTGAGGCTACTATGAGGTGAATCTGCAGTTGGTTAAGTGACCAAATCCAAAGGGACCTTCTTTCTGATGGGAGTGTGCTTGCTCCATCCATGTTCAACATCTACACAAATGACCAGCCACTGCCAGAAGGGACAGAGAGTTTCATCTATGCTGATGACCGTGCCATTACTGCTCCAGCAAGGAGCTTTGAGGTGGTAGAACAGAAGCTTTCCGAAGCTCTAGGTGCTCTTACTGCCTATTACAGGGAAAACCAGCTGATCCCCAAACCATTTAAAACACAGACATGTGCCTTTCATCTCAAGAACAGAGAAGCATCCCGAGCTCTGAAGATCACCTGGGAAGGAATCCCACTGGAGCATTGCAGCGCACCCAAAAACTTGGGAGTCACTCTGGACCGTGCTCTAACCTACAAGAAGCACTGCCTGAATATCAAGCAAAATGTGGGCGCTAGAAACAATATCATACGAAAGCTGACTGGCACAACCTGGGGATCACAACCAGATACAGTGAAGACATCTGCCCTTGCGCTGTGCTACTCCGCTGCTGAGTATGCATGCCCAGTGTGGAACACATCTCACCACACTAAAACAGTGGATGCGGCTCTGAATGAGACATGCCGCATTATCACGGGGTGTCTGCGCCCTACACCACTGGAGAAATTACACTGCTTAGCCGGTATTGCACCACCTGACATCCGCTGGGAAGTAGCAACCAATAGTGAAAGGACGAAAGCAGAGACATCTCCAGCTCATCCCTTGTTTGGGTACCAGCCAGCACGTCAACGACTTAAATCCAGACATAGTTTTCTAAGATGTTATGGTTGGGGGTCACCACGACTTGAAGAACTGGATTAAGGGGTCATGGCATTAAAAAAGCTGAGAAACACTGTTCTAAGTCATCCATGCAACTTTCCCCATGTTTTGATGATAGATCCAGTTAAGAAATGAGATTTGCAAGCAAGTAGCGTAAGGAACGAAGCCATTGCCTTCTTCCTTCCTCGGCCTGAGAAAGTGTCTGAACTGGAAATAGCCTTCATCGTTGGGCAGTGAGCCAATCTAGAGATGCCCTTGTGCCCAGTTCCCATTATCAGGCTTTGACACACGATAAGTCAGGTTTGCACCAGCACTGCCTGCTGCTGTGGATGGCGCTTGGCCACGAGCCATCTTTCCCCCTCAATAGGACATCCTCCTAAATATTCCAGCCTGCCTTTGGGTCTAGAATCACATTGGCTTTGTTTGCTGCTGCATCACATTCTTGGCTCACTTGTGGTCAACTGATGCTGGATCTACACTGCATTGCATGAGTCGACAGCAGGCATGGGCCAACTCCGGACCTCCCGCTGGGTGTTTTGGACTTCAACTCCTACAATTCCTAACAGCCGGTAGGAATGTTGTTATTATTATTAGTTTATTCCCCGCTGTATCTCTCCCGAAGGAGACTCAAAGCGGCTTGACAATTTAAAAATATACCTTCTGCTTAGAATCATACAATCATAGAATCAAAGAGTTGGAAGAGACCTCATGGGCCATCTAGTCCAACCCCCGGCCAAGAAGCAGGAATATTGCATTCAAATCACCCCTGACAGATGGCCATCCAGCCTCTGTTTAAAAGCATCCAAAGAAGGAGCCTCCACCACACTCCGGGCAGAGAGTTCCACTGCTGAACGGCTCTCACAGTCAGGAAGTTCTTCCTCATGTTCAGATGGAATCTCCTTTCTTGTAGTTTGAAGCCATTGTTCCTTGTCCTAATTCTTAGGCGATCCCTCATTGACCTAGTAGGATAGTCTTCCAGGATCAGTGTTCTGGTGGGTCCGTAGGTGACTGTGGAGCATCTTCTCCCACAATGAGGGCATTGGTTTCCAGGTGGAAGGCGGTCTCAATTGGGGTTGGTTTGACGCGCCTTCCTCTTGGTACATTTCTCTCTTTCACCCTCCATTCGTGCCTCTTCAAATTCTGCAGCACTGCTGGTCACAGCTGACTTCCAACTGGAGCGCTCAAGGGCCAGGGCTTCCCAGTTCTCAGTGTCTATGCCAGAGTTTTTAAGGTTGGCTTTGAGCCATCTTTAAATCTCTTTTCCACCAACATTTCGTTCCCGTTCTTGAGTTTGGTGTAGAGCAACTGCTTTGGGAAACATTGGTTGGGCATCTGGACAACGTGGCTGGGCATCTGGACAACGTGGCGGAGGACCATCGCTTCAATGCTGGTGGTCTTTGCTTCTTCCAGCACGCTGACGTTTGTCCGCTTGTCTTCCAAAGAGATTTGCAGGATTTTCCGGAGGCAGCACTTATGGAATCGTTCCAGGAGTTGCATGTGACGTCTGTAGACAGTCCACATTTCGCAGGCATATAGCAGGGTTGGGAGGACGATAGCTTTATAAACAAGCACCTTGGTATCCCTACGGATGTCCCGGTCCTCAAACACTCTGCTTCATTCGGAAAAATGCTGCACTCACAGAGCTCAGGCGGTGTTGTATTTCAGTGTCGATGTTGACTTTGGTGAAGAGGTGACTGCCAAGTTAGCGGAAATAGTCAACATTTTCTAATGTTACACTACTAAGCTGTATCGCTGGCATTGGAAAGGGATTGGCTGGTGACTGCTGGAACAGCACTTTGGTTTTCTCGATGTTCAATGACAGGCCAAGCTTCTCGTATGCTTCCGTGAAGGTGTTTAGAGTGGCTTGTAGGTCTTCTTCTGAATGCACACAGACGACATTGTCATCAGCATACTGGAGTTCTATAACAGATGTTGTAACCTTGGTTTTGGCTTTCAGTCTGCTGAGGTTGAATAGCTTGCCATCTGTCCAATAGATGATTTCCACTCCGGTGGGAAGCTTCGCATCAACAAGATGAAGTATCATAGCGATGAAGATGGAGAGTAAAGTTGGGGCAATAATACATCCCTGTTTGACACCTGATTCCATCTTAAATGAGTCACTTTGGGAGCCATTGCTGTCCAGGATTGTTGTCATCATGGAGGACCTACAGGATGTTCACAAATCTCTCCCGAAGGAGACTCAAAGCGTCTTGACAATTTAAAAATATACCAATATGCAAACATTAAAGCAGGTTAAGTATAAACAGTATTGTAAAAGTTCCCAGTACGGATTCAAATGGCGAATGTCAGTAAGAACTTCCAGAGGGTAAGAATGGTTTGATCGCTGTGTGAAATGATTGGCTTTCCTTTGGAGGTTTGGAGGCCTGCCTCTGCAAAGTGCTTCCTCTGAGCCAAAGGGGCCTGGGATAGATGACCTTTGGAGCCCCCCTCCCAACTCTACAACTTTGCTCCCAGAAAGGAGGTCTGGAAAGGGAGAGATAAGGCTGTGCTTGTCGTCTGAGACATGGCCGTGTGCTGTCGTTTATGGTGAGCTAAGCAACACTCCTTTGGTGGCGCATTGGGAAACCAAGGTCTGGAAACTTCTGGGGGAGAAGGACACATTGAAGTGGGGTGGTCAGGCACCTTGGCCCCAAGTCAAGAATGTGGAGCCCAGTTGTGTGTGTGTGTGTGGGGGGGGGGGAGCAACAACAACAACAAAGCACTTGCAAGGGGGTCGCATCCACGTCGCTCATGTCTTCCATTGCCAGAGCTGCTCCCACCAGCCCTTCTCCACCTTCATGGGTGTTGGGCTACAAGTCCCATTGCCCTGAGCTCAACAGTGTTGGACCACAAGTCCCATCGTCCCAAAGCTTCAAGTGTGTTTAACTACAAATCCCATCATCCCAAGTTTTCGAGTGTGTCGGGCTACAAGTCCCATCAGCCTAAGCTTCAAGTGTGTTTATAAGTCTCATCGTCCTGAGCTTCAACTGTGTTGACGTCCTCAGCTTCAAGTGTGTTCAACTACAAGTCTCACCATCCCATGTTTTCGAGTGCGTCGGGCTACAAGTCCCATCACCCTAAGCTTCAAGTGTGTTTATCTATAAGTCCCATTGTCCTGAGCTTCAACTGTGTTGGACCATAAACCCCAGCATCCTCAACTTCAAGTGTGTTCAACTACAAGTCCCATCATCCCAAGTTTTCAAGTGTATTGGGCTACAAGTCCCATCAGCTTAAGCTTCAAGTGTGTTTATAAGTCCCATCGTCCTGAGCTTCAACTGTGTTGGACCACAAGCCCCATCATCCTCAGCTTCAAGTGTGTTCAATTACAAGTCCCATCATCCCAAGTTTTTGAGTGTATTGGGCTAAAAGCCCCATCACCCTAAGCTTCAAGTGTGTTTAATCTATAAGTCCCATCGTCCTGAGCTTCAACTGTGTTGGACCACAAACCCCAGCATCCTCAGTTTCAAGTGTGTTCAACTACAAGTCCCATCACCCTAATTTGCCGAGTGTGTTAGGCTACAAGTCCCATCACCCTAAGCTTCAAGTGTGTTTATAAGTCCCATCGTCCTGAGCTTCAACTGTGTTGGAACACAAACCGCATCATCCTCAGCTTCAAGTGTTCAAAGCTACAAGCCCCATCACTCTCAGCTTCAAGTGTGTTAGACTACAAGTCCCATCATCCTGAGAAGTGGGAAGGCTAAACTTTGTCACTTTTGGGAGTATATTTTGTAGGTTTTTCAATAGTAAAGTGTGTTTAAGATTGTGAACCGCTACAGTTATCATTCCTGAGATAAAGGCAGGTTATAATAACAATAATGCTCACATTGTATCATTCTTAGGACTGTGTGAGCTGCTTTGAGTCCGTCTCCTGGATGAAAAATTGAGGAAAGAGTCCGTTTTGGGGATATAAAGTAGGGTATAACTAAACAACAACAACAATAATAAAAGGAGGAGGAGGTAGGATTTTAAAGGCTTATGAGCTGCTTTGGTTCCAGCCTTGCCTGGGTGCAAATAATGAAAATAATATAGGTTTTTAAATGGTATCGTTTTAAAGGCTGTGAGTCACTTTGGGTCCCAGTCTGGAGAGAAAAGTGGAAGAGCAAGGTACTAATCAATATGATGATGGTGATGATGATGATAAATGACATAAGATTATAACATTATAAAATAATATATAATAATATTTTTTTGTGTCAGGAGCGACTTGAGAAACTGCAAGTTGCTGCTAGTGTGAGAAAATTGGCTGTCTGCAAGGACGTTGCCCAGGGGATGCCCAGATGTTTTGATGTTTTATCATCCTTGTGGGAGGCTTCTCTCATGTCCCCGCATAAGGAGCTGGAGCTGACAGAGGGAGCTCATCCGCGCTCTCCCTGGATTCGAACCTGTGACCTGTCGGTCTTCAGTCCTTCCGGCACAGGGGTTTAACCCACTGTGCCACCGGGGGCTCCAATATAATAATGATATATAATAATATACTATATACATATAATAATCATAAACAGCCAAGTCTCTTGTGCCGATGTGCTCCTTGCAGCCCCTGCTTTAGTTTTGGCTCTTGCTGCCTGTGATGGTGGTGACAGCTCAGGAAATGGATCCATCTTTGCAAGCCGAGATTGGAAAAATACGCTAATCTCTTCGGAGATAAGGAGTTGCTACAGCAAAGGACAACACGGGCCCTGGATGCTGGGAATGTTTTTGGGGGGCTGCTGTGCTGCAGGGATTACGGAGAGCAGCCTGGGCTTAAGCGCTTTGGGCCTTTCAACACCCTCCCGCCCTGCTTAACCTCATTGGCACAGCCTGACATTTGCAATGGGCAGATGCCCTGGAAAGGAGGCATTAAAGGCCTCATTAAACAGCAGCAAAGTTCCCCAATGTTTTGCAAAGGGATGGGTTTTGTAGTTGCACATGATGCCCTGTCTTTTGAAGCAGGGTTAATCTTGCAAAGACTTTTTGAGAGTACAAGTGATGCGTGCGTTTTGGCCCCACTTCCATAGCCATGCATCGATACAATGGGATCCTGGGAGTTGTAGTTTGGGAAGACCCTGCAAAACGACAACTTGGCATGAAAAGTGCATTCCCTCTGCAGGGGAGATGCAGCTAAAGTCAATCCAAAAGATGAGCAATAAATAGGGTTTCGATATAGAATCATAGAATCAAAGAGTTGGAAGAGACCTCATGGGCCATCCAGTCCAACCCCCTGCCAAGAAGCAGGAATATTACATTCAAATCACCCCCGACAGATGGCCATCCAGCCTCTGTTTAAAAGCTTCCAAAGAAGGAGCCTCCACCACACTCCGGGGCAGAGAGTTCCACTGCTGAACGGCTCTCACAGTCAGGAAGTTCTTCCTCATGTTCAGATGGAATCTGCTCTCTTGTAGTTTGAAGCCATTGTTCTGCGTCCTAGTCTCCAGGGAAGCAGAAAACAAGCTTGCTCCCTCCTCCCTGTGGCTTCCTCTCACATATTTATACATGGCTATCATATCCCCTCTCAGCCTTCTCTTCTTCAGGCTAAACATGCCCAGCTCCTTAAGCCACTCCTCATAGGGCTTGTTCTCCAGACCCTTGATCATTTTAGTCGCCCTCCTCTGGACACATTCCAGCTTGTCAATATCTCTCTTGAATTGTGGTGCCCAGAATTGGACACAATATTCCAGATGTGGTCTAACCAAAACGGAATAGAGGGGTAGCATTACTTCCCTAGATCTAGACTTCCCTATATTCTACGTTATATGCCAAGAAAGCATGCATTTCTAAATAATAATAATAATAATAATAATAATAATAATAATAAATTATTATTAATAATAAACCAGAGTCTTTGCAGTTCGATCTTTAAACCCTCATAAGCTGACACAATATAAGGATTTAAAGATCAAACTGCAAAGACTCTGGCACAAGCCAGTCAAGGTGGTCCCACTGGTGATCGGCGCACTGGGTGCAGTGCCTAAAGACCTTGGCCTGCACTTAAACACAATCAGCGCTGACAAAATTACCATCTGTCAGCTGCAGAAGGCCACCTTACTGGGATCTGCTTGCACCATTCGCCGATACATCACACAGTCCTAGACACTTGGAAAGTGTCCGGCGTGTGATCCAGTTCAACAGCCAACAGAGTGTCTGCTGTGGACTCATCTTGTTGTGTTTCAAATAATAATAATAATAATAATAATAATAATAATAATAATAATAATAATAAGTGCCAGAGTCTTTGCAGTTCGATCTTTAAACCCTCATACGTTGACACGGTGTCAGAGTCTTTGACACGTGCAAAGACTCTGACACAAGCCAGTGAAGATGGTCCCAATGGTGATCAGCACACTGGGTGCAGTGCCTAAAGACCTTGGCCTGCACTTAAACACAATCGACGCTGGCAAAATTACCATCTGCCAGCTGCAGAAGGCTACCTTACTGGGATCTGCATGCATTATATGCTGATACATCACACAGTCCTAGACACTTTGGAAGTGGCCAACGTGTGATCCAATACAGGGGCGGCTCAACCATTACGCAAAGTAAGCATTCGCAGTATAGTTGATTTTGCCCAGGGGCGCTCTTGAGGCGCTCTTGGGGGAAAATAGACCTTGACATATGCGAGTTGTAGTTACTGGGATGTATAGTTCACCTACAATCAAAGAGCATTCTGAACTCCACCAAGGATGGAATTGAACCCAACTTGGCACACAGAACTACCACGACGAACAGAAAATATATATCAGTGATTGGTTGGGGGGGGGGGGGGCTCCAAAATACCGTTTGCTTGCCATTGAAAATTACCTAGGGCCACCTCTGATCCAATACAACAGCCAGCAGAGTAATCTTGTCTGCTGTGGACTCATCTTGTTGTGTTTCAAATAATAATAATAATAACAATAATAATAACAACAACAACAACAACATCACACAGTCCTAGATGCTTGGGAAGTGTTCGACTTGTGATTTTGTGATACGAAATCCAGCATATAGATCTCGTTTGCTGTGAGAACATGTTTTTGTGTCAGTAAAATAATAATAATAATAATAATAATAATAATAATAATAATAATATGCAGTCCCCATTCTTGGATTCTGCCTTTGTCATCAATTTAGTAAAGTAAGATCTTGGGTTGTTGATGTTCCTTTCTGGTCATCTGGCTGCTTTGGTCAGACTTCACCATTCATTGCCTCCTTGAATGCATTTGCACTTTGAGAAGCGATCCCATTTGCCATTGTGATACATGAGAATGGTAGGGAAATGGTAGAAAACATCTGGAATATTTCATGTAGTGGTCTGGGAGGAGTAATTCTAGATGGAGGCCCTCCTGTGGTGCATCTACATTGTAGAATTAATGCAGTTTGGCCCCACTTTTGCTGCTGCTGCGACTCAGTGCTATTGGCTCTTAGGAGTTGTCGTTTGGAGAGGCTCCAGAGCTCTGTGGCCCGAGAAGGTGAAAGACCTTGTAATATTCCAACTCTCAGACTTTGCAGCATTGGACCTTGGCAGCTCAAGTGGTGTTAAAGTGCATTAAGTCTACAGTGTAGACACACTTTTAGCCTCAACCCATTCCAAACCATAATAACACTTTTGGGGAACTCCCAAGGATAGGGGCCACATCAAACTGGAATATTTTAGGGGCTTCTGATGGGTTCTCTCTTGGGAGGCAGATTATATAATCATTGAACTGGAAGGGACTCATGAGGCTATCTAGTCCAATGCCGAACTCAATGCTGGATCTCCAATTAGAACAGTGTTTCTCAACCTTCCTAATGCCGCAACCCCTTAATACAGTTCCTCATCTTGTGGTGACCCCTAAACATAACATTATTATTGTTGCTACTTCATAACTGTAATTTTGCTCCTGTTATGAATCGTAATGTAAATATCTGATATGCAGGATGTATTTTCATTCACTGGACCACATTTGGTACAAATACCCAATATGCTCAAATTTGAATACTGGTGGAATTTGGGGGGTGGGGGTGGGGTTGATTTTGTCATTTTGGAGTTGTAGTTGCGAGGATTTATAGTTCACCTTCAATCAAAGAGCATTCTGGACTCCGCCAACGATGGAATTGAACCGATCATGGTGCACAGAACTCCCATGACCAACAGAAAATACTGGAAGGGTTTAGTGGGCACTGACCTTGAGTTTTGGGACTTGTAGTTCACCTACATTCAGAGAGTACTGTGGACTCAAACAATAATGGATCTGGACCAAACTCTACACAAATACTCAATATGCCCAAATGTGAACACTGGTGGAGTTTGGGGAAGCTAGACCTTGATATTTGGGAGTTATAGTTGCTGGGATTTATAGTTCACCTTTAATCAAAGAGCATTCTGAACTCCACCAATCATGGTGCACAGAACTCCCATGACCAACAGAAAATACTGGAAGGGTTTAGTGGGCACTGACTTTGAGTTTTGGGACTTTTAGTTCACCTACATTCAGAGAGTACTGTGGACTCAAAAATGATGGATCTGGACCAAACTTGGCACCAATACTCAATATGCCCAAAGGTGAACATTGGTGGAATTTGGGGAAGCTAGACCTTGACATTTGGGAGTTATAGTTGCTGGGATTTATAGTTCACCTTCAATCAAAGAGCATTCTGAATCCCACCAATGATAAAATTGGACCAAACTTCTCACACAGAACCCCCATGACCAACAGAAAATGCTGTGTTTTCTAATGGTCTTTGGTGACCCCCCTGACACTACCTCACGACCCACCCAGGGGTCCCGACCCCCAGGTTGAGAAACGCTGAGTTAGAACATTCTGAGAATAGTTTTACAAAGTTCTTAGCCTTCTCTGCCAAAGAGGGATGATGCCTCTCCAAACTACAACTCCCATGATCAAATAGCCTTGCAGCCATGCTAGTGCAAGTGGTGCCGGACTGCATTAATTCCTCAGTATAGATGTGCCCTTCCCAATTTAGGAGTGGAATGATCAACACAGACAGAGTCCTCCTGGGAAGTTACTTAATTCAATTGGATTCCAATTCAGTGTGGCCGCCTCCTTTCTCTCCATTGACTTCAATGTAGTAGCCATGCATCTGCACAACAACGACACACACAAACACAGGAACCTGTATATTGAATGTCATTATATTTTGCATTACAATATTTTTAAAAAAGGAAACATGACAATACATATTTACAAAGCGAGTTCGCAATCCGCGACAAAGTTCAATGCACCAGAAGCTCCTAATGCGTCTACAAGCGCCAAAAAATAAAATGTTTCTGTATTCTACATTATATTACAAGGACAACCTGTCAATAAATAGAGCAATAAATAGTCCAGTCTTTGGAGGTGCCTTTGAGGTGGACACAGGGAGGCGTCATTACTGTCCATCGTGTTCCTTGCAAGAAGACGGTCCTCCGTCATTATCTCTGGTGGAGAAGCCAGCTCTCTTTGCCTTAAAAGCATACAAGGGAGGCAAAGGGAGCTCTGGCCAGACGGGGGAAGGAAAGACCAGCGTCAATTACACTTCCCAAAGAATCTGACAAATCTCCAGCTTAGTATAAATAAAGCATCGAGGCCCATGGTTTCTCGGCCTGACACCTTCTTATCGCAGCCATTTGTTGGAGTGGTGGAAACATGGCATGTGACCCCGCCGTCGCATGCACGCATGTATGTGTGCATACCGTTGGAGACCATGGAGAGCGTGGTCCGAAAGGAAATGTCTGAGCGCAAAAGGGAGGCTTTGCAAAGAGGCCGAGTTGGACCCAACGGTCGTTCGCTTGTTGCAATGGCTTGCCGGCTTCGAACACTGAACCTTTGTGCAGCAAAAAAGGCCTTTGGAAGCAAAACAAAACTCTACCTGCTGACAATATATGCACAAGAGCAAGGCACTATAACAACACTGTGTGCTTTCCTCTATTGATGCACCATGTGGTTAATCATAAACAGATTTTCCTCTCTTAATTAAGAAGCATATCCATTTTAATGCTAATTACTGCACCGCTGTCAGCCCTAGCTTCTGCCAACCTAGCAGTTTGAAAACATGCAAATGTGAGTAGATCAATAGGTACCGCTCCAGCGGGAAGGTAACGGCGCTCCATGCAGTCATGCCGGCCACATGACCTTGGAGGTGTCTATGGACAACGCTGGCTCTACGGCTTAGAACTGGAGATGAGCACCACACCCCAGAGTCAGACATGACTGGACTTAATGTCAGGGGACTACCTTTACCTTTTTACTGCACCACAATCCACAAACTGTGCAAATGGTAAGAGTTACTGTTGAACAGCACCAGTCCCCCACTTCTGTAGGGATCAAACCTCTATGGAAGTGTCTGAACTGAGGCTGCAAGACCATCTGTCAAGAGCGCTTTGACTGTACCTTCTTGCCTGGCTGAAGGGGATGGACTAGATGCCCTTTGGGGGTCCCTTCAGTGGAGTTTCTTCCTCTGGAGGTCTTTGAACTGAGGCCAGATGGCCATCTGTCAGGAGGGTTTGTAAATTTCTGGCCTAAATGCACCAAATCCGATTGGATGTTGGAAGCTAAGCAGGGTCAACCTTGGTAAGGACTTGGATGGGAGGCCGGCAATGAGAATCTGAAGTGCTGTAGGCTGCATTTCAAAAACATCTAAGGCTGGTTCTATTCTACCCTGTTGTATAATGCATTTTGAACTGGAAAGAACCATCTCATGCAATATTTACATTCCACGTTGAACTGCATGATATGGTTCTGGCACCATACTGTGTAACTGCACTCTATACAAAATTTGGAAAAAATTTGAAAGTATCGTTTCCTGTTTAATTGTGCAGTCCTTACTTTGAAAGCAGTTGTTCTATTCCAGAAACTATGTTTTTGTGGCATCAACTTAGTTGAATCGGTTGAGACTTGATGGAAAACCAGAGCAAAATGTGCTCAAGCAGGATGTCCCTCCCGCCAACAACAAAGTTTGTGAAGTTTAATGAACTTTTCCCATGTTTTTATGATAGAACCAATTAGGAAGCAACATTGATAACCCAGGAACAAAAATAATGTGACATAGCGCACGAGCATGGCACTATAATGCTCCCTGTTTTGATGCACAATTGGAAGGATAACAACTCATTTCAGATGGACTGCAATGAGGCCATCAATGCTGAGTTCTTCCAATGGTCCTTTGGCCATTTCGTGATATGACTGATGGATAAATGCTTGGAAAAGTGGGAAGCAAAAGGAAAAGAGGGCTTCCAAGTGGATATGGAAAGCCCTAAGGAACGCCTTGCTTTTGCAAGACCTATGGGCAGGGCTCTTGAGGGCAGGCAGTTTGGAGGCTTCTCATTCATAGGATCACCATACAAGGTGATCCCCAGGATCACAACCAGACACAGTGAAGACATCTGCCCTTGCGCTATGCTATTCTGCCGCTGACTGTGCATGCCCAGTGTGGAATACATCTCACCACGCTAAAACAGTGGATGTGGCTCTTAATGAGACATGCCGCATTATCACGGGGTGTCTGCGCCCTACATCACTGGAGAAATTACACTGTCTAGCTGGTATTGCACCACCTGACATCCGCTGGGAAGTAGCAGCCAATAGTGAAAGGACCAAAGCAGTGACAAAGCAGCTCATCCCTTGTTTGGGTGTCATCCAGCACGTCAACAACTTAAATCAAGAAATAGTTTTCTAAGATCTTCAGAGACACTCGCTGGAACACCCCAGCAAGCGAGAGTCCAAAAGTGGCAGGCTCAAACCCAGAACCTTAATCAATCGCTGATACCAAATGAGAGACTCCCCCCTGGGCACACAGAAAACTGGGCGACTTGGAAGGTGCTGAACAGACTGCGCTCTGGCACCACGAGATGCAGAGCCAATCTTAGGAAACGGGGCCACAAAGTGGAATCCACGACATGTGAGTGTGGAGAAGAGCAAACCACTGACCACCTGCTGCAATGCAACCTGAGCCCTGCCACATGCACAAGGGAGGACCTCCTTGCAGCAACACCAGAGGCACTCCAAGTGGCCAGAAAGTAGTCAAAGGACATTTAATCAACTACCAAGCTTGCAAACTTTGTGTTTTGTCTGTCTGTTTGTTTGTTTTGTTTTGTTTTGCTCCTGACACGATAAATAAATAAACCATACAAGGTCACCAACAAATGGGTTTGCTTGTAATCTGCCATTGGTTCAAATGAGTTTACTCTAGTGGGGATTCTGCCCATGATTACAAATGGGGTTTTAATTGACTCTGGGTTGGTAGAACTCATGCAGTTTGGCATCATTTCAACCGCCTTGGCTCCATGCTATGGAACCCTGGGAGTTGTAGTTGGGCGAGGCGCCAGCAGAGAATGAGAAAGACCTCGTAAAACTAAAACTCCCACTATTCCATAGCACTGAGTCCATGGATACTCCATATGCCCAAATATGAATACAGTTGGAGTTTGTGGGAAATAGTGGTGTCCAGTTGCATTAGTGATGTCCAGTTGCATTAGTACTACAGCTTCCATCTTGCCACCTGGACACCTATATAGCGATATCTTGAAATATAGATAGATCTATATCTCCCCTCTAAGCTGCACCATATTCCTCACACATATAATCCGGACACATTTCCTTGGGTTTTCATTTGCACTTGTCTCCAGGGTCTGACTGTACATCTGCATAAGCTATACATCTATGTCTCCCTTCAAAGGCTGGATCTATACTGACATATAGCGCAGTTTGAAATGCATTATATGGTCAGGGTAGACCCTTATAATGCATTTTAGATTATATGACTCTACACTGATCATAGAAATGCATCATATGGGAGTGTCGAGCCCTATAACACAGTTTGAATTGCATTGAACTGTGCTATATGACTACACTGACCATATAAAACATTATAAGACAGTGTAGATCCCTATAATGCAGTTTGAACTATATGACTCTAAACTGACAATAGAAATGCATCATATGGGAGTGTCGAGCCTTATAACTCCGGCCTTCCCTCCAGGTGTTTTGGACTTTGACTCCCACCATTCCTAACAGTTGGTGCACACTTCGGCTGTTAGGGATTGTGGGAGTTAAAGTCCAAAACACTGGAGAGCTGAAGTTTGCCCATGTTTGATCTACATTGACCATATAATGCATTATAAGGTAGTGTAGATCCCTATAGCTCAGTTTGAATTATATGACTCTACACTGACCATATGTGCATTATATGGTAATGTAGATCCCTATGGCTAGTCTTCGCTGACCATATAATGCATTATAAGGCAGTGTAGATCCCTATAACTCTGTTTGAATTATCTCACTCTACACTGACCCTATAACGCAGGCATGGGCCAACTTTGGCCTTCCCTCCAGGTATTTTGGATTTCAACTCCCAACATTCCTAACAGTCAAAGTCCAAAACACCTGAAGGGTCAAAGTTTGTGGGAGTTGAAGTCCAAAACACCTGGAGGGAAGGCCAAAGTTGGCCCATGTCTGCTATAACGCATGATATGGCAGTGTGGATCTGTCCTTCACTTTAACTTAGTCACTCAACTTTCCGCATGGATCACAACTGCCTCCATTCGTATTTATTTCGAGCACGGGTTGACTGGTGTACCATTGTACGACCGTGTTTGCCTCTCTGGCGAAGTGACCTGTACACATCTCCTTAAATAAGACCCGTGGAACCTGTACAAGGGGGGCAAAGTCCACATTGACAAGGGGGGAGGTGCCCCTATCTGCAGCCGCACTCGGCCACCACCATGTCCTCGTACTTGGTCTTGAAGGTGACCACCCCTTTCTCCAGGTAGAGAAGAGAGATGGGGGCCAGGCGGGTGGGCACGCAGCAGACGGGTGCGGCCCGGTCAGGGTCCCCGAGGCGGAGGAGGGCCCGGGCCATGGCATGCGTGGTGGAGGGTGGTCCATCCAGTGGGAAGGCACAGGCCCCGCGGCACTGGAAGGCGTCGTAGTGTAGCGGGGCGATGATCCAGGAGTCCCAACCGATCTCCTTGAAGTCCACATGGAGGGAGACCTTCTTGCAGCCACCACCACCCTTGGCGTTCCTCCGCCTGCGAGACGTTGAGTCGTAGATCAGGTTGGAACGCACCTGGAGCAGGTCCTCCTCCTCTGTCATCGTCAGCTCCTGCATCCTTTCATGGTCCATCATCTCGTTGAGTTGGTGCTGGGCCTCCTTCGTGGCCTGGCTTCGGTCATCAGAGAAGACGATCAGCAATGGCTCATGCTTGGCCTCCAAATCGAGATTGATTTCCGCTCTCTTGTCGGGTTCTCCTCCTCCTCTTCCTCGGTTCTCGATCTGAACCTCCAAGCGTAAAAGGCTGGCATGGAGGCGATGGGCCTTGCGGACGGCCTCTGTCACCTCAAAGGTCTTCCACTCGTTGTCGGTGCCAAAGGTGTGCCTGGAAGCCAGGACTCTCCTCTTACGATCATCTCCACCTTCTACGCCTCCGCCTTGATGGAAAGGATCCAAGACTTCCAAGATGGTGACCTTCCCACCCAGGCTGTCGTACAGCGCCCAGTCCTGCTCCACCAGCGTGAAGAGGCGTAGCTCGGCCAGAGTGATCTTCTCAAAGTCAGGGATGGAGACGTTGAAGAGCAGCGGGTACCGCCGGGTGCCGGGCGAGGAAACAGGTCGCCAGAGGTGCTCTGCAAGAAAAACAATGATAATGTAACGATATAATAAATACAATAAATATAATAGTAGTAGTAGTAGCTGTAATATTACTAAATATGAAACTGGTCACCAGAGCTGCTCTGCAAATGAGGAGATAACAGAGAGGTCACTTTTGCAGCTATGTGTCTCAATCAAAAGCAGGCTATAAACAACAACAACAACAACAACAACAACAACAACATGATATCTATATAAATAAAAATGTAATGTTAGTGTGTGGGATTAACATAACTCAAAAACCACTGGATGAATTGACACCAAATTTGGACACAATACACCTCTCGGGCCAATGAGTGACCATCACTCATAAAAACACCGAAAAACACAGTGGAAGGGACTTAAAAAGCCAAAAAAGCAAAAATGACTTCCCTGGCAACCCCCCCCCCCCCCCACACACACACAATAGCATATCCAATAATACAATAATCAATATAATAATAGTAGTCGCTATAATAATCATAATAAATAACATAATGTTATAATATTATAACAATAAATATAACAATGATATAGGTTCCTGTAGGTTTTTTCGGCCTATAGGGCCATGTTCTAGAGGCATTTCTCCTGACGTTTCGCCTGCATCTATGGCAAGCATCCTCAGAGGTAGTGAGGTCTGTTGGAAATAGGAAAAAACCCTACAAGAACCTAGTGATTCCAGCCATGAAAGCCTTCGACAATACATTGAACAATGATATAATCTATATAAATAAAAATGTAATGTTTGTTTGTTGGATTAACAGAACTCAAAAACCAGTGGGCCAATTGACACCAAATTTGGACAGCATACACCTAACAACCCAATGTATGTCCTTCACTCAATTTTTTTTGATTTTGTCATTTGGGAGTTGTACTTGTTGGGATTTATAGTTCACCTACAATCAAAGAGCATTCTGAACTCCACCAATTATGGCATTGAACCAAACGTGGCACACAGGACTCCCATGAACAACAGAAAACACTAGAAGGGTTTGGTGGGAATCGACCTTCAGTTTGGGAGTTGTAGTTCACCAACATCCAGAGAGCACTGTGGACTCAAACAATGATGGATCTGGACCAAACTTGGCATGGATACTCCATATGCCCAAATATGAATACAGTTGGAGTTTGTGGGAAATAGAACTTGACATTTGGGAGTTGTAGTTGCTAGGATTTATAGTTCACCTACAATTAAAGAGCATTCTGAACCCCACCAATGACAGAATTAGGGCAAATTTCCCACACTGAATCCCCATGACTAACAGAAAATACTTAAGGCCATCCAGTCCAACTCCCTTCACCAGGGTAAGAAAACGTAATCAAAGCCCTCCTGACAAAGAGCCATCCAGTCATAAATATAGATAGATAGATAGATATGATTCACACAGAGAGAGAGACAGATATAGTATCATAGATTTGAAAGGGACCCTTAAAGAAGGACTATGATATGTTGCATATTCCAGAATAGGCAAACCAGACCATCTCCACATCAACACTGACAAAGAAACAACAAGAAATACTGTTTATCCACAAGCATAAAGAAATTACATATTTTGGAAACCAACACTTTCTCATTACTTTATTTTCCAGATCACCAGACTGGGCCACAGCAACGCCTGGCAGGGGACGGCTAGTAATAAATAAAATCAATAAATAATAGATACAATAATAGTAGTAGTAATAGCTATAATACTCAGCAGTAATATAATAAATATAATACTTATACATATAATCCTAAACATAATATTATTATCAATATCATGATATAATAATAATAAATAACATAATAATAATAATAATAAATAACATAAATAACATAAATCTCTTCATCATAAATAATCTCTCTCTCTCTCTCTCTCTATATATATATATATATATATATATAAATGCTCTGTTTGTTTTGTGTGACATCATAACTCAAAACCACTGGACTAATTACCACCAAATTTGGACACAAGACACCTACTAACCCAAGGAGTGACCATCACTAAAAAAAAAATGATTTTGCCATTTGGGAATTGTAGTTGCTGGGATTTATATTTCACCTACTATCAAAGAGCATTCTGAACAATAGAATTGGGGCAAACTTCCCAAACGGAACTCCCCTAACCAACAGAAAATACTGTGACACCCCATGGTGACCACCCGGGCACCCAACCCCCAGGTAGAGAAATGCTGCCTTAATGCCATCCAGTCCAACTTCCTTCACCAGGGAAAGAAATCATCATCAAAGCCTTCCTGACAAAGAGCCATCCAGCCATAGATAGATATGATTCACACACACACACATATATGTATATGACAGATATAGTATCATAGATTGGAAAGGGACCCCTCCTTTTTTTCATGTCAGGAGCAACTTGAGAAACTGCAAGTCGTTTCTGGTGTGAGAGAATTGGCCGTCTGTAAGGACGTTGCCCAGGGGACGCCCGGACCCCTGAAGAAGGACAATGATACGTTGCACGTTCCAGAGTAGGCAAACCAGACAATCTCCACATCAACACTGACCGAGAAACAACAAAAAATACCGTTTACCCACAATCATAAAAAATACATATATTAGAAACCAACACTTTCTCATTACTTTATTTTCCAGAGCACCAAACTGGGCCACGGCAATGTGTAGCAGGGAATGGCTAGTACAATATAATAAATATAAACATAATACTATATATATATATATATATATATATATATATATATATATATATATAAATGCTCTGTGCATAATGAGTACCTTAAAAACAAAAGAACCAATGAATGAAATCACACCAAATTTGGCAACAAAATGTCTCACAACACAAGGAGTGACCATCACTCAAAAAATTATAATTTTGTCATTTGGGAGTTGTAGTTGCTGGAATTTATAGTTCACCTACAATCAAAGAGCATTCTGAACTCCATCAATGATGGAATTGAACCAAACATGGTACACAGAACTCCCATGACCAACAGAAAATACTGGAAGGGTTTTGGTGAGCATTGACCTTGAGTTTGAGAGTTGTAGTTCACCTACATCCAGAGAACACTGTGGACTCAAACAATAATGGATCTGGATTAAACTCTACACGAATACTCAATATACCCAAATGTGAACACTGTTAGAGTTTGGGGAAAATAGAATCTTGACATTTGGGAGTTGTAGTTGTTGGGATTTATTGTTCACCTACAATCACAGAGCATTCTGAACCTCACCAATGATGGAATTGAACCAAACTTGGCACACAGTTCTCCCATGACCAACAGAAAATACTGGAAGGGTTTGGTGGGCAGTGTCCTTTGGTTTTGGAGTTGTAGTTCACCTACATCCAGAGACTCAAAAAATGATGGATCTGGACCAAACTCTACACGAATACTCAATATGCCCAAATGTGAACACTATTAGAGTTTGGGGAACATAGAATCTTGACATTTGGGAGTTGTAGTTGCTGGGATTTATAGTTCACCTACAATCACAGAGCATTCTGAACCCCACCAACGATTGAATTGGGCCAAACCTCCCACACAGAACCCCTATGTGGGCCACAGCAACGCGTGGCGGGGAACGGCTAGTATAATAATAAAATTACAAATTGATTGTCCTTTCCCTGCATGGAAGAAAGTCAGACTAGATGGTCCATGGGGGTCTCTTCCAAATCTATTCTTCTGTGAGATAGAAGAGACTCCTTGGATGCAACCCAAAATCCCATTGACTTTTGGAGCTGCTGCATCCCATTGCTGGCTCATGTTCAACTGGTTCTCCACTAAGACCGCTTTATACACTGCCATGTAATTCAGATTATCAAAGCAGATAATCCATATTACCTGCTTCGAAATGGATTGATATGAGTCTATACTCATATCAATGAGTCTATAGAAGGCATGATCATCAAGTTTGCAGATGACACCAAATTGGGAGGGATAGCCAATACTCCAGAGGACAGGAGCAGGATTCAAAATGATCTTGACAGATTGGAGAGATGGGTCAAAACTAACAAAATGAAGTTCGGCAGTGACAAATGCAAGATACTCCACTTTGGTAGGAAAAACAAAATGCAAAGATACAGAATGGGGGACAATGCCTGGCTTGAGAGCAGTACGTGTGAAAAAGATCTCGGAGTCCTCGTGGACAACAAGTTAAACATGAGCCAACAATGTGATGTGGCGCCAAAAAAAGCCAGTGGGATTTTGGCCTGCATCAACAGGAGCATAGTGTCTAGATCTAGGGAAGTCATGCTACCCCTCTATTCCGCTTTGGTTAGACCACACCTGGAATATTGTGTCCAATTTTGGGCACCTCAATTCAAGAGAGATATTGACAAGCTGGAATGTGTCCAGAGGAGGGCAACTAAAATGTTCAAGGGTCTGGAGAACAAGCCCTATGAGGAGCGGCTTAAGGAACTGGGCATGTTTAGCCTGAAGAAGAGAAGGGTGAGAGGAGATATGATAGCCATGTATAAATATGTGAGAGGAAGCCACAGGGAGGATGGAGCAAGCTTGTTTTCTGCTTCCTCGGAGACTAGGACGCGGAACAATGGCTTCAAATTACAAGAGAGGAGATTCCATCTGAACACGAGGAAGAATTTCCTGACTGTGAGAGCCATTCAGCAGTGGAACTCTCTGCCCCAGAGTGTGGTGGAGGCTCCTTCTTTGGAAGCTTTTAAACAGAGGCTGGATGACCATCTGTCAGGGGTGATTTGAATGCAATATTCCTGCTTCTTGGCAGGGGGTTGGACTGGATGGTCCATGAGGTCTCTTCCAACTCTTTGATTCTATGAGTCTATACTGCCATATAATCAATTTCTTTGAAAGTAGTTGTTCTACTCCAGAAACTTTGTTTTGCCACAGACTAATTGGCTTAGACTCGATGAAATATTCATTGAAAAACTAGGGTGAAATGTGCTGCAGGACGATCTCTCTCCCGCACAAACTTTTTGCAGTTTAGTAAATATTTCCCATGTTTTATGATCTAACAAATTAGATTGTCGTCTTACATAGTGTTATTATTATTATTATACAATAATAATATACGATATTATATAGTATTATTATTAATAAAAATATACAATCTATATAAATAAAAATTTAATGTTTGGACAAATTGACACCAAATTTGGACACAAGACATCTAACAACTCAATATATGTCCTTCACTAAAAAAATGATTTTGTCATTTCGGAGTTGTAGTTGCTGGGATTTATAGTTATAGTTCACCTACAATCATAGAGCTTTCTGAACTCCACCAATGATGGAATTGAACCAATCTTGGGACACAGAACTCCCCTGACCAACAGAAAATACTAGAAGGGTTTGGTGAGCATTGACCTTGAGCTTGGGAGTTGTAGTTTACCTACATCCAGAGAACACTTTGGACTCAAACAATGATAGATCTGGACCAAACTTGGCACGAATATTCCATATGCCCAAATATGAATACAGATGGAGTTTGGGGGAAATAGACCCTGACATTTGGGAGTTCTAGTTACTGGGATTTATAGTTCACCTACAATCAAAGAGCATGCTGAACCCCACCAACGACAGAATTGGGGCAAAAGTCCCACACAGAACCACCATACTTAAGACCATCCAGTCCAACTCCTTTCACTAGGGCAAGAAAACGTAATCAAAGCCCTCCTGATAAAGAGCTATCCAGCCATAGATAAAGATAGATATATGATGATTCACACACATACACACAAACACAGATATAGTATCATAGATTTGAAAGGGGCCCCTAAAGAAGGATAATTATATGTTGCATGTTCCAGAGTAGGCAAACCAGACAATCTCCACATCAACACTGACAAAGAAACAACAAGGAATAGTTTACTCACAAGTATAAAGGAATTACATATATTAGAAACCATTACTTTATTTTTCAGATCACTAGACTGGACCACAACAACGTGTGGCAGGGGATAGCTAGTAATAATATATAATGTGCTGCATTTCCATGTTTTGATGATGGAACCAATTAGGAAATGACACTGGTAACCCAGGAACAATAGTCGTGTGAAGGTCATTTTGCATCCAGACCCTGTCTTCTGCAATATGAGCTCTCCATCCCAATTTGGTTCCAAACTTGATAAGAAGCATGCTCTTTAAACCTTCTTCTAAGCCATTCATGCATTTTCCTTCTTTCCACCCAAGAAGCTCCCAAAAGTAAGGCAATGTCCGGCCAAGCAATCTCTAAGGTCTCAAGGAGAGCGTCCCGGGCCTTACCTTCGTTCTTGAAGCTGCGGACAATGTTGGCGGAGGGCATAGAACTCTTGTCAAGGGTGAAGCGGTGGAAGAGCTCCAGCATGTATTCGGGAGGCTCCACTTTGGCCGGTTCTTGGACAGGGACCTCAGAGATGTTGAGGGCCTTCAATAGGTTCTGCAGAATGGGGTCCTGCTCGTCAAAGAAGGCCACATCCTCCGGCGCATCCAGGTCTCGGATGGGACCTCCGTCTCCAATGCGGAGCAGCATGACGGCCCACATTTGCAAGGCCACCAGCCTCATAGTTGCCTTTCTCATGGTTGCGTCCCAGCACAACAGATAGAGAGAGATATATATGGTCGTCCCAGCACAATGGATAGAGATAGAGATATATATGGTGCTTGTCACTAGCCGTGGACAAGTCTGGAAGCTCTTGCCCAGGCGCTTGTCATGCGAACGCCTCTCCTTCCAATCCCACCCCCTTTCGTCCAGGTCTCAGTAATTGGATCTGGTCTCCAATGGTCGCCTTCGCTGCCTTATCTCCCCCAGTGTAAGCTGTCCACCAGATTTCGGTCTCTATCTCACAAATGCGCCGCTCTCTTAATGAGCATGGTGTAAACATTCCTCGTTGGGATGCGATGGAAGAGTTGGCCAACTTTTTCCCCTCGTCTTGTGCGGAAGGACATACCCTCCCTTCCTCTACTTCTGTTTTCTCTGAGGACTGTTTCTAAGGGGGCATCTGCACTGGAGAATTAATGTGCTCAAATGGCAACGGCTCAATCCTGCATCCGGTTCTGCATAGATATAGGATGAGGGACACCTGGCTGAAGAACCTTCCGTGTGAAAGGAATCTAAGGATCTTTGGAGACCACAGCCTGAGCATGAGTCAACAGTGTGATGTGGCAATGACCAATGCCATTCCAGGCTGCATCCATAGGAGCCTAGCATCCACATCTCTGGTTTCTCTGGTTGCTTCTGGATCGAGAGAATCAGCCGTCTATGAAGACATTGCCCAGGGGACGCCCGGATGTCTTGCAATCCTGCGAGGAGGCTTCTCTCATGTCCCACTGGAAGCGTTGCATTGAATCCCACTGGAGCATTGCAGCGCACCTAAATACCTGGGAGTCACTCTGGACCGTTCTCTGACCTACAAGAATCACTGCCTGAACATCAAACAAAAAGTGGATGCTAGAAACAATATCATACGAAAGCTGACTGGCACAACCTGGGGATCACAACCAGATACAGTGAAGACATCTGCCCTTGCGCTATGCTACTCTGCTGCTGAGTATGCATGCCCAGTGTGGAACACATCTCACCACACTAAAACAGTGGATGTGGCTCTTAATGAGACATGCCGCATTATCACAGGGTGTCTGTGCCCTACACCACTGGAGAAATTACACTGCTTAGCCGGTATTGCACCACCTGACATCCGCCAGGAAGTTGCAGCCGATAGTGAAAGGACCAAGGCAGAGACATCTCCAGCTCATCCCTTGTTTGGGTATCAGCCAGCACGTCAATGACTTAAATCAAGAAATAGTTTTCTTAGATCTACAGAGACACTCGCTGGAACACCTCCGCAAGCGAGAGTCCAAAAGTGGCAGGCCCAAACCCAGCACCTCAATCCGTGGGTGATACCAGATGAGAGACTCCCCCCTGGGCACACAGAAGACTGGGCGACTTGGAAGGCGCTGAACAGACTGTGCTCTGGCACCACAAGATGCAGAGCCAATATTAAGAAATGGGGCTACAAAGTTGAATTCACGACGTGCAAGTGTGGAGAAGAGCAAACCACTGACCACCTGCTGCAATGCACCCTGAGCCCTGCCACATGCACAATGGAGGACCTTCTTGTGGCAACGCCAGAGGCACTCCAAGTGGTCAGATACTGGTCAAAGGACATTTAATCAGCTACCAAGTTTGCAAAATTTGTGGGGGGTTTTTTTCATCTGTTTGTTTGTTTGTTTTGTTCTGTTAGAAATGTAATACAATGTTCTGGTTGCGGATGACACGATAAATAAATAATCCACATCGAGGAAACTCCTAGTCTCTCTCTTCTGCTTTGGGAAGATCTCCTCACCTGGAATGACAGCCCTATGTCCCATTCTGGACAAAGCAATTGAAGAAGGAGTGCCTGAGAGTTTGGTCCTGGGCCCAATATTCTTCAACGTCTTTATTAATGGCTTGGATGAAGGTTTAGAGGGCCTGCTTCGTATCAAGCTAGCAGCTGGGACTAAATTAGGAGGGAGAGCGAATACTCCAGAGGACAGAGTCAGGATGCAAAAGGACCTCAACAGATGAGAGCTGATTGACCAAAAGAAACACAATGAATGTCAACAAGGAGCAATGTAAGATGCTACACTTAGGCAGGGAACAATGAAATGCAAAGATACAGAATGAGAGATGCCTGGCTCAACAACAGTCCATGTGAAAAAGATCTTGGAGTCTTCGTGGGAAGCAAATAGAACATGAGCCACGAGTATGATGCAGCAGCTCAAAGGCCAATCTAGTGTCTAGATCAGTGGTTCTCAACCTGGGGGTCGGGACCCCTGTGGGGGTCGCGAGGGGGTGTCAGAGGGGTCGCCAAAGACCATCAGAAAACAGTATTTTCTGTTGGTCATGGGAGTTCTGTGTGCCAAGTTTGGTTCAATTTCATCATTGGCGGAGTTCAGAATGCTATGTGATTGTAAGTGAACTATAAATCCCAACAACTCCAACTCCCAAATGTCAAGGTCTATTTTCCCCAAACTCCACTAGTGTTTACATTTGGGCATATTGAATATTCATGCCAAGTTAGGTCCAGATCCATCATTGTTTGAGTTTCTGGAGGTAGGTGAACTACAACTCCCAAACTCAAGGCCAGTGCCCATCAAATCCTTCCAGTATTTTCCGTTGGTCATGGGAATTCTGTGTGCCAAGTTTGGTTCAATGTCATCATTGGCGGAATTCAGAATGCTCTTTGATTGTAGATGAACTATAAATCTCAGTAATTACAACTCCCAAATGACAAAATCAGCCCCACCAGTATTCAAATTTGGGCATATCGGGTATTTGTGGCATATTTGGTGCAGTGAATGAAAATACATGCTGCATATCAGATATTTGCATGCCGATTCATAACAGTAGCAAAATTACAGTTATGGGGTAGCAACGAAAATAATGTTATGGTTGGGGGTCACCACAACATGAGGAACTGTATTCAGGGGTCGTGGCATTAGGAAGGTTGAGAACCACTGGTCTAGATCGAGGGAAGTCCTGGTGCCTCTCTATTTGGCTTTGGTCAGGCTTCACCTGGAATACTGTGTCCAATTCTGGACACCATGATTCCAAGCTGGAAGATGTCCAGAGGAAGAGGGAGACCCAAAGGATCAAAGGTCTGGAGACCATTAATAATCCGTCTGAGGAGCATCTTAAAGAGCTGGGTTTGTTTATCCTGCAGAAGAGAAGGTTGAGTGGAGGAGGAATGACAGCCATGTCTAAATATGTGAAAGGCTGTCATAAGGAAGAGGAAACAGTCTTCATTTCTGCTGCCCTGGAGACTAGGACGCGGAGCCATGGGTTCAAATGACAAATGAAGGAGATTCTACCTGAACATGAGTAAGAACTTTCTGAACGTACAAGCTGTTCAGCAGTTGAACTTTCTGCCTCAGAATCTGGTGTAAGCTCATTCCTTGGAAGCTTTTAAACAGAGGCTGGGTGGCAGTCTATCGGGGATACTTTGTGCTTTTCCTGCAGGACAGAAAGAAGGGGGTTGGACTAGATGGCCCTTGGAAGTCTCTTCCAACACTAGGATTCTATGATTCTAAGGAGATGTACAAGAAAGAAGGTGTCCAGAGAAGGGCTCCCCAAAAGTTCAAAGTTCTGGAAACCAATAATCCCTCTGAAAAATGGCTGAAGAAGTTTGGGATGTTTTTCTTGGAGGAAAGAAGGTTCAGAAGGAACATGAGATCCATGTTTAAATATCTGAAAGGATGTCATATTGAGGAGGAGGAGTTACAAACATCCAGCTTCTAAATTACAGTTAAGCACAGGGGTGGCCTGGATGGTTTTTGGGGGGCCCTTCCACATCTAGGATACTATAGGTAAAGGTAAAGGTTTTCCCCTGACATTCAGTCCAGTCGTGTCCGACTCTGGGGTGTGGTGCTCATCTCTATTTCTAAGCCGAAGAGCCGGCGTTGTCCATAAACACCTCCAAGGTCATGTAGCCAGCATGACTGCAAGGAGCGCCATTATACTAGATCTCACATATATATACTAGGCTTGGGCAATCCATGGTTCTAAATGGTTCTAAAGTACTTACAAGACTAAAGTTCTGGTGGTGAAAATTTCAGAACTCTAACAAAACTCTCAAAATTTCATAATAAATGGCAGTTCCTAATTGGTTCTGTCATTAAAATCACCAATAATGAAATAATAATTAAATTTTGAAAGTTTTGTTAGAGTTCTGAAATTTTCACCACCAGAACTTTAGTTTTGTAAGTACTTTAGAACCATTTAGAACCATGGATTGCCCAAGCCTAATATATACATATAGAGACCTATATATATGCAGTTCCCAAGTTACAGACATCCAATTTACAAATGACTCACAGTTAAGAAGAGAACTGGGTTGGATGGCCTTTGGGGACCCCTTCCAAATCTATGATATATATAGAGATATAGTTATAAACACATCCAACTCCTATTTAGGAGGTTGAGACAATAGGAAGTGAGAGGAATCTTCCTCTTGAAAGGAAGGGAAATCCACTCCTGGGAGAGTTGGTATCAGGGGGGAAAGGGTCTCTGCTCAAGCTTTGTCCCCAATACTTGTTTTCACAACAAGCCACATTTTGCAAAATCCAATAATAACAGGGATAGAAAGTGGGGTGAAATCTTCTGAACAGAGATACAGGCAACAGGGGTGTTTACCCTTCCCTATGCCATACCAAAGCCATATATTAACACTATGCACAGTGGGTTAAAGTGCTGAGCTGCTGAGCTTGTTGACCGAAAGGTCGCAGGTTTGAATCTGGGGAGCAGCGTGAGCTCCTGCTGTTAGCCCCAGCTTCTGCCAACCTAGAATTTTGAAAATATGCAAATGTGAGCAGATCAATAGGTACCACTCTGGCAGGAAGGTAACGATGCTCCATGCAGTCATGCTGGCCACATGACCTTGGAGGTGTCTACAGACAATACCAGCTCTTCGGCTTAGAAATGGGGATGAGCACCACCCCCCAGAGTCAGACACGACTGGACTTAATGTCAGGGGAAAACCTTTACCTAACACTATGCAACACGATGTTTGTTCCTGGGTTATTAATGTCATTATTTCCTAATTGATTCTGTTATGAAAACATGGGTAAAGTTTATTATAAGGCCACGCCTTTGTTCTTGGAAGAAGGACATTATCCTGCGATAGCACAATGGCAATCTCATCATCTAGTCTCAACTAATTCGACAAAAACAACAAAGTGTCTGGAGTAGAACAACTATTTTCAAAGTAAGGGCCACACAATTAAACAGGAAAAACCCTGTCAAACCAGGAACATAATTTATTTTTTCAAATGTTGTTGCATAGTGTGATTCAAGCTCTGTTATCCAAAAGCGCAACTAACTCAATGCGGAGGGGACGTTCCTGCAGGACATTTTTGGGATTCTCTCCCTTGTCATCGTCTTTCCTTGCAACTTTGGTATTCCTTTGGTGTCCGATAAGGAAGGGAGAGCCTCTCCCATGACATTGACACAAGCAAGGCGGGCGACCCAAGACCTTTTTCGCCCCTTTTCTCACTCCTGGGTCTATTTCAAGAGCGACATTCTTATCCTTAATGAGGATTCCAAGGAGGAAAAACTCAGTGAACTTTCCAGAGTCAAAACTCCCAGATACCATTGTGTTGCAATGCAGCCACCCATCCCAACCGCTCCTTGGATGCTCATAAGGGGCACCTGCACTGCAGGATTAATGCAGTTTGACGCCACTTTCAATGTTGTGGCTCAATGCTATGCAATCTTGGGAGTGGGCCTCCATTTGCACCATCGTTGTGTTTGCACTCGGGTGCCATTCATCCCGGTGTTTGCTTTCTCACAGTTGGAAGAGCACCCAGCCCTGTTTGCTCTGCTTCTTGCACCTTGATTTTATGTATGTGTGTGTGTGTGTGTGTGTGTGTGTGTGTGTGTGTGTGTAGAGAGAGAGAATGCTGTAATCGTGCAAAACATATGATGCGATGCCAATTAAAACACTGTACATGCAATGACACTAGGGGTGCATTCAATAATAATAATAATAATAATAATTCCAGACTTAAAACTTTATTTTGAAGCGGCAGCACTACAATGAGTAAAAGACTGGGCTACACTAAAGAAAACAAGACTTTTAGCACATGAATGGTTTAATTTACGAAGAGGGTGGCATTCCTATTTATGGTTTGATAAGTTTAAAATCGAAAAAAACTTCAGAAACCATTTTTTTAGATCCACTTTAATAAAAACTTGGAATAAATTTAAAAAATAGAATATACTCAAAAACGCCACTCTGGCTTTCCCCAATTGAAGCGAGACATAAAAGAGAACTCCCATCCGAACATTGGCTGACATATAAAGACTTACTTTTCAACATCTACATGAAACTGCTGGGTGAGGTCATCCAGAGTTTTGGAGTTCACTCCCATCTCTACGCAGATGACATGCAACTCTACTACTCCTTTCCACCTAACTCCAAGGAAGCCCCTCGGATCCTGGACCAGTGTCTGGCTACTGTGATGAGCTGAATGAGAACCAACAAGCTGAAGCTAATCCAGATAAGACAAAGGTCCTCCAAGTCAGTCACTCGATCGATCGGGGTGTAGGGTGGCAACCTGTGCTGGACGGGGTTACACTCCTCCTGAAGACACAGGTCTGCAGTTTGGGGGTCCTCCTGGACTCAGCCCTGACGCTTGATGCTCAGGTGTCGGTGGTGGCTGGGAGGGCCTTTGCACAGTTAAGGCTTGTACGCGAGCTGCGACCATACTTTGAGAAGTCTGACTTGACTTTGGTCAAGTTACCTCAAGGTTGGATTACTGTAATGCACTCTACATGGGGCTGCCCTTGAAGACAGCCTGGAAACTGCAGCTGGTACAAAGATCGGCAGGCAGGTTACTAACTGGAGCAAGTTACAGGGAGCGGTCAACCCCCCTGTTTAATCAGTTCAACTGGCTGCCGATAAGTTTGTGACTGCATCTTCCCCTATGAACCCATGCAATCTCTAAGAACTTCTGGGGAGGCTCTTCTCTTGCTCCCAGCCCCATCTCAGGCGCGGTTGGTGGGGATGAGAGAGAGAGAGCCTTCTCAGTGGTGGCCCCTTGGCTATGGAACAATTCAAAGTGCTGGCTTTAACCTTTAAAGCCCTAAATGGTTCCGGCCCAGCTTACCTGTCCGAACGCATCTCTCCCTATGAACCATCTAGGTCTTCATGATTGTCTGGGGGCAGGCCCATAGCCAGGATTTCGATTCGGGGGGGGGGGGGCTGAATTTTTTTCAGGGAGGGGTTCGGGGGGGCTGAGTTTCGGGGGGGCTGAGTCTGAGTGAAAGAGGGTCTAGCCTAGCATATCATTACCCCAATACCCCCATGCATATGGGATATATTGAGTATGGTGATCAGATCATGATTTTTTTTTTGTCGTGTCAGGAGTGACTCCTGGTGTGAGAGAATTGGCCGTCTGCAAAGACATTGCCCAGGGGACGCCTGGATGATTTGATGTTTTTATCATCCTTTGTGGGAGGCTTCTCTTCTCTCATGTCCCCACATGAAGATCATGATATGAATAAACATAACAGTTTAAATAATGCACCAGTAAGGCCTTTTCACGAACCACCATGAGAATTTCGGGGGGGGGGGGCTGAAGCCCCTCAAGGCCCCCCCCCAGCTACATGCCTGTCTGGGGGGGGGGGCTGCTCTCAGTCCCGCCTCCTTCACAGATGCGATTGGCGGGAACGAGAGACAAGGCCTTCTCAGCCATGGCCCCTTGGCTATGGAACGCCCTTCCTAGGGATATTAGATCAGCCCCCTTCCTCCTAACATTTAAAAAAATAGTTAAAACCTGGCTTTTTGAACAGGCATTTGCAAATGCAGTGTAACAGGCTAATTTAGATCCACAGAACGATTGGATGATGTGACTGGAAAATGATTTTAGAAAGGATTTAGAAAGGAGCTCCTGAAGTTTTTTCGATTATAGTAACTATCTGCATGCATAATTACCGTGACAAAATAGTAACAAAATTGTGTTAGTCTCATTATAGTAATGTTTTGTTAATGTATCACACATCCATCGTACCTATCTTAGCTGCCGATCCCCTTTTTTCCCCAAGCCTCCTTGGCAGCCGCAAGTGCGCGCTGAGGTGCGGATGGCGCTTATCTCTGGGAACGCATGGAGTGAGAAAGTCCCCGGCCTTATCTCTCGTCAGTGGCATTGCGCCCTGCAAGCAGCGCATGGAGGCATCACGCTCATGCGCTTGGTGGGTCACACACCTCCGAAGATTCCCATGGAGCTCTGCAATGCTTCCAAAGGAGAACCCCATAGTAGTGCACAACCCAGTGACATCTTACGCCCTCTTTCGCATTATCTATATAAATCAAAATGTAGTGTTCGTTTGTGGGATTAATATAACTCAAAAACCACTGGACGAATTGACACCAAATTTGGACACAACACACCTAACAACCCAATGTATGTCCTTCACTAAAAAAAAACTGATTTTGTCATTTGGAAGTTGTAGTTGCTGGGATTTATAGTTCACCTACAATCACAGAGCATTCCGAACCCCACCAATGATAGAATTGGAACAGCAACGCGTGGCAGGGGACGGCTAGTCTATATAAATAAAAATGTAATGTTCGTTTGTGAGATTAACATAACTCAGAAACCACTGGACTAATTGACACAAAATTTTGACACAATACACCTAACAATACACCTAACAGTCCAACGGGTACAAAAAAAAACACAGCAAAATGGACTTAAAACCCCCCAAAATACACCATATATATATATACACACACACACACACACACACACACATATACATATACACATACATACATACATACATACACAACTTCCGTACAGTGGCCCTTATTTCTCATGCCAGTAAGGTAATGCTCAAGATCCTGCAAGGAAGACTCCAGCAAGACATGGAGCGAGAGTTGCCAGATGTTCAAGCTGGGTTTAGAAAAGGCAGAGGAACGAGAGACCAGATTGCCAATATCCGCTGGATAATGGAGAAAGGCAGGGAGTTTCAGAAAAACATCTACTTCTGCTTCATTGACTATTCTAAAGCCTTTGACTGTGTGGATCATAATAAATTGTGGCAAGTTCTTGGTGGGATGGGCATCCCAAGCCACCTTGTCTCTCTCCTGAGGAATCTGTACAAGGACCAAGTAGCAACAGTCAGAACTGACCACGGAACAACAGACTGGTTCAAGATTGGGAAAGGCGTACGGCAAGGCTGCATACTCTCACCCAACCTTTTTAACTTGTATGCAGAACACATCATGCGAGGATGTGCGGGGCTTGATGAATGCAAAGCTGGGGTGAAAATTGCTGGAAGAAACATTAACAACCTCAGATATGCAGATGACACCACTCTGATGGCCAAAAGCCAGGAGGAGCTGAGGAGCCTTCTAATCAAGGTGAAAGAAGAAAGCGCAAAAGCCGGGTTGCAGCTAAACGTCAAAAAAACCAAGATTATGGCAACAAGAATGATTGACAACTGGGAAATAGAGGGAGAAAATGTGGAGGCCGTGACAGACTTTGTATTTCTAGGCGCAAAGATTACTGCAGATGCAGACTGTGGCCAGGAAATCAGGAGACGCTTACTTCTTGGGAGGAGAGCAATGTCCAATCTCGATAAAATAGTAAAGAGTAGAGACATCAGACTGGCAACCAAGATCCGCCTAGTCAAAGCCATGGTATTCCCTGTAGTCACCTACGGATGTGAGAGCTGGACCTTAGGGAAGGCTGAGCGAAGGAAGATCGATGCTTTTGAACTGTGGTGTTGGAGGAAAGTTCTGAGAGTGCCTTGGACTGCGAGAAGATCCAACCAGTCCATCCTCCAGGAAATAAAGCCCGACTGCTCATTGGAGGGAAGGATACTAGAGACAAAGTTGAAGTACTTTGGTCACATCATGAGGAGACAGCAAAGCCTAGAGAAGACAATTATGCTGGGGAAAGTGGAAGGAAAAAGGAAGAGGGGCCAACCAAGGGCAAGATGGGTGGATGGCATCCGTGAAGTGACTGGACTGACCTTGAAGGAGCTGGGGGTGGTGATGGCCGACAGGGAGCTCTGGCGTGGGCTGGTCCATGAGGTCACAAAGAGTCGGAGACGACTGAATGAATGAACAACAACAACAACATATATATATATATATATATATATATATATATATATATATACACACACGCACACACACACACACACACACACATACATGTTGTTGTTGTTCATTCGTTCAGTCGTCTCCGACTCTTCGTGACCTCATGGACCAGCCCACGCCAGAGCTCCCTGTCGGCCGTTACCACCCCCAGCTCCTTCAAGGTCAGTCCAGTCACTTCAAGGATGCCAACCATCCATCTTGCCCTTGGTCGGCCCCTCTTCCTTTTTCCTTCCACTTTCCCCAGCATAATTGTCTTCTCTAGGCTTTCCTGTCTCCTCATGATGTGGCCAAAGTACTTCAACTTTGTCTGAGACTTGTGCGCCAGCTGCGACCGTACCTCGTGAAGGCGGATCTGGCCGGGGTGGTCCACGCCTTGGTCACCTCTAGAATGGATTACTGCAATGCGCTCTACGTGGGGCTGCCCTTGAAGACGGCTCGGAAACTACAATTGGTCCAGCGGGCAGCAGCCAGGATGCTAACTGGAGCTCATTATCAAGAGAGGTCAACCCTCTTGTTCAAGGAGCTCCACTGGCTGCCATTTATTTTCCGAGCCCAATTCAAGGTGCAGGTGCTCACCTACAAAGCCCTGAACGGTTTGGGACCACCCTACCTGCGTGACCGCATTTCCATCTACGAACCCACACGCTCGCTCCGGTCATCTGGGGAGGCCCTGCTCGTGATCCCACCTACGTCGCAAGCGCGCTTGGTGGGGACGCGGGACAGGGCCTTCTCTGTGGCGGCCCCCCGACTTTGGAATGCCCTTCCAAAAGAGCTTCGTCAGGCCCCTACTCTGGCAGTTTTCAGAAGGAACCTAAAAACTTGGCTGTTCCGATGTGCCTTCGCAGATTAGGAATCCCCATCCCAAGTCCTAGATGCACTTTAGCACAACTAATGTCGCTGCACACTGCACTTTTAATCCTACGTTCCTCCTGCCATCTCAGCACTTTTAACCCTGTACCTCATTGCGCTGGCCGAACCAGTTTTAATAGTGTCTTGATGTATTGTCATTGTGGTTATTTTGCTTAATTGTTTGATTTGCTTTGTTTATTGCTGTGTTATGTTTTCTATTGTATTGTGTTTTGTGGCTTCGGCCCGTGTAAGCCGCATCGAGTCCTTCGGGAGATGCTAGCGGGGTACAAATAAAGTTAATAATAATAATAATAATAATTTCCCTCCAGTGAGCAGCCGGGCTTTATTTCCTGGAGGATGGACTGGTTGGATCTTCTCGCAGTCCAAGGCACTCTCAGCACTTTCCTCCAACACCACAGCTCAAAAGCATCAATCTTCCTTCGCTCAGCCTTCCCTAAGGTCCAGCTCTCACATCCGTAGGTGACTACAGGGAATACCATACATATACACTCATATACACATGCACACATACATGCACATATATATATCCAAGCACACACAAATATACACACACATACATCTACATACACACATATATACATATACACATGCACACACAAATATACATATGCACACATATATAAACACAAATATGCTTATAAACAAGTACACATATACACAATACACATATACACTTTTTTTTTGTCATGTCAGGAGTGACTCCTGGTGTGAGAGAATTGGCCATCCGCAAGGACGTTGCCCAGGGGACGCCTGGATGATTTTGATGTTTATCATCCTTGTGGGAGGCTTCTCTCATGTCCTTGCATGAGGAGCTGGAGCTAATAGAGGGAGCTCATCCGCCTCTCTCCGGATTCGAACCTGTGACCTGTCGGTCTTCAGTCCTGCCGGCACAGGGGTTTAACCCACTGCGCCACCGGGGGCTCCTTACATATACACATATAAGCACACAAATATATACACACATATAAACACATCAACACACACACATACACACACACACACATATACACACACACAAAACACATATATACAGACTGGGCCACTGCAACGCGTGGCAGGGGACAGCTAGTAGAATAATAAAATCCTAGAGTTGGAAGAGACCTGGTGGGCCATCCAGTCCAACCCCATTCTGCCAAGAAGCAGGAAAATGGCATTCAAAGCACCCCCGACAGATGACCATACAGCCTCATCGTACAACGAGCCAAACAAAAAGGAAAGCTGCTTCAGAAACTCCTCTTTGAGGGACATCATCTCTCAATCAATTGCATTGACTCAATGCTATGCAATGTTGGGATTTGTAGTTTGATGAGGCATCGGCATCCTTTGGCACAGAAGGCCAAAGGCCTTGCAAAACTACCGCTCCCAGGATTTTCCAGCATTGAGCCATAGCAGTTCAAGAGGGGTCAAACTGCATTCATACCACAGTGCAGATGCACCCACCAATTGCTTTTTCGGGCGCTATGAGATTTTTAATTTTTTTTCATAAATAGTTGTGAAATTCGACTTTGTGACGGATGACGTTTCAAACAAGCAGCTTGGTATTTCCTGTCCGATTGGAGTTTGTAAACAGCAGGAGTCATGCTTTTATTTTTATCCTGCTGCAAATGTTCAAATAGAAGCGCCTTCTTCTCGGCGGTTGCAAATATTGCGCACCGATCTAGCCAAACTGCAAGTTTTGCATGAGATGACCATAGGCTGCATGGCTTATATGGGTTTTGGTCTATGTATTTCAAATGGTTTCATGTTTTAATCTATTGCGTTTCAATTATGCCATTTCAAGTCTTGAAAAGAAACAGATTCAAAGTCAAGTTATTATTATTATTATTATTATTATTATTATTATTATTAGTTTTTTCGGGTTGTATGGCCATGTTCTAGAAACATTCTCTCCTGATGTTTCACCTGCATCTGTGGCAAGCATCCTCAGAGGTTGTGAGGTTATCAATAATAATAATAATAATAATAATAATAATAATAATATTTATTGGCATCCCCAACTGCTTTACCTCTGTTGCCCCCTGTTGGCATATACCGTAATTACTTGTGAAATCCTAAAAGCAGAGCTATGCATTTCCACTTTGGATGGAGATCCCACATTGAGCAGAATGGGGCTGGACTAGATGACCTTTGGAGAGCACATTGCACATCGATGATTCTATAGTGTTTCAGATGATGGGTCAAGTGTCCCTTATCTTTGGTTTCATTAAAGAGCCAAAGATGTGCAAAAGAGGTCTCTCCCTATGATGTCGAACGGATGCCGTTTCTCACCACTTGGATTGCATTGGCTCAATGCGATAGGAATCTGGGAGTTATAGTTGTCCAAGGTCTTGAGCCTTCCCTAGGTGTGTCTGCACTGATGTGCAAAAGAGGTCTCTCCCTAGGATGTCGAACGGATGCCGTTTCTCACCACTTGGATTGCATTGGCTCAATGCGATAGAAACCTGGGAGTTATAGTTCTCCAAGGTCTTGTGCTTTCCCTTGGTGTGTCTGCACTGTAGAACAGGTGCAGCCTGGCACCACTTGAATTTCATTGACCCAATGCTGCGGGTTCCTGGGAGTTGTAGTTCTCCATGGGTTCCTGGGAATTGTAGTTCTCAAAGGTTTTGAGCCTTCCCTAGGTGTGTCTACACTGTAGAACAGATGCAGCCTGGCACCACTTGAACTTCATTGGCCAAATGCTATGGGTTCCTGGGAGCTGTAGTTCTCAAAGGTTTTGAGCCTTCCCTAGCTGTGTCTACACTGTTGAACAGATGCAGCCTGGCACCACTTGAACTTCATTGGCCCAATGCTATGGGTTCCTGGGAATTGTAGTTCTCAAAGGTTTTGAGCCTTCCCTAGGTGTGTCTACACTGTAGAACAGATGCAGCCTGGCACCACTTGAACTTCATTGGCCAAATGCTATGGGTTCCTGGGAGCTGTAGTTCTCAAAGGTTTTGAGCCTTCCCTAGGTGTGTCTGCACTGTAGAACAGATGCAGCCTGGCACTAGTTGAATTTCATTGGCCCAATGCTATGGGTTCCTGGGAGTTGTAGTTCTCAAAGGTCTTGAGCCTTCCCTAGGTTTGTCTGTACTGTAGAACAGATGCAGCCTGGCACTAGTTGAACTTCATTGGCCCAATGCTATGGGTTCCTGGGAGTTGTAGTTCTCAAAGGTCTTGTGCCTTCCCTAGGTGTGTCTGCACTGTAGAACAGATGCAGCCTGGCACCACTTGAACTTCATTGGCCAAATGCTATGGATTCCTGGGAATTGTAGTTCTCAAAGATCTTGAGCCTTCCCTAGGTGTGTTTGCACTGTAGAACAGATGCAGCCTGGCACCACTTGAACTCCATTGGCCCAATGCTATGGATTCCTGGAAGTTGTAGTTCTCCATGGGTTCCTGGGAGTTATAGTTCTCAAAGGTCTTGTGCCTTCCCTAGGTGTGTCTGGATTGTAGAACAGATGCAGTTTGGTATCACCTGAACACTGGCCCAATGCAGTAGAATACTGGGAGTTGTAGTTTGGCAAGCTTCCAGACCTTGCAAAACTACAACTCCCAGGATCCCATAGCATTGAGCATTGCATCCTATGGACAGTGAAAGAGAGGACAGCAGGGTCTAAATATAATAATAATAAAACTGTAGAGTCCTGAAATCTGCAAAACACAATAACATCGAGCCATGCATCCCATGCCAAGAGAGGAAAGCAGGTTCTAATAATAATAATAATAATAATAATAATAATAATAATAATATATTGGGAAGTGTCCAACATGTGATCCAATACAACAGCCAGCAGAGTTATCATGTCTGCTGTGGACTCATCTTGTTGTGTTTCTAATAATAATAATAATAATAATAATAATAATAATAATCTGCAAAACTCCTAAAGTAAAGGGGTTATTTTACTCAATGATGTGCAAAATTCAAACGCTGCAAAACATTGCTCTTCTTTATTTGTGGGTCTCAATATGGAAGGGAAGGATCAGGAAGCCCCAAAGGAAGGATGCACAATTTGGATATTTATTTTGCAGAGAAGATGGCATTACAGGTTAATGTTGCCGCAGACGGTGATGCCCAAAATGCCCAGGATGCCGGTCTTGGCGCAGCCGCTGGCATGGTAACCACCTGCAGAGGGAAACAAAGGGGGTCAGTCTATGGCGCAACCAAACTATTATATAGTTCCAAGCTATGGCAGGACAGATGGGGTTCCACAAGTGCAAGTACAGCAGAATCATAGAATCATAGAGTCGTAAGAGGCCCCCAAAGGCCATCCAGTCCAACCGCCTTCTGCCAAGCAGGAAGGCACCCTCAAAGCCCTCCCGACAGATGGGAAAGAGAGGGGGAGATAGATAGATAGATAGATAGATAGATAGATAGATAGATAGATAGATAGATAGATAGCAGAAAGAGAGAGAAAAAGATATAGATAGATAAACAGACAGATAGATAGATAGCTGCCAGAGAGAAAAGATAGAGAGAGAGAGAAGAGATAGATAGATAGATAGATAGATAGATAGATAGATAGATAGATAGATAGATAGCTGCCAGAGAGAAAAGATAGAGAGAGAAGAGATAGATAGATAGACAGACAGACAGACAGACAGACAGACAGATAGCTGTCAGAGAGAAAAGACAGAGAAAGAAGAGATAGATCGATCGATCGATCGATAGATCAGAGAGAAAAGATAGAGAGAGTAGAGATGATAGATAGATAGATAGATAGATAGATAGATAGATCGATAGATCGATAGCTGTCAGAGAGAAGAGAGAGAGAGAGAGAAGAGATAGATAGATAGATAGACAGATAGAATAGATCGATAGATAGCTGTCAGAGAGAAAAGATAGAGAGAGAGAGGGAGAGAAGAGATAGATAGATAGATAGATAGATAGATAGAGATAGTAGAGAGAGAAAAGATTGACGATACCAGAGAGATAATAGAGATACATAATGAATGATGGATAGAGAAAGAGCTAGCAGATAGAGATATAAGATAGATGGATAGATAGATAGATAGATAGATAGATAGATAGATAAACAGAGAGAGAGAATCATAGAATCAAAGAGTTGGAAGAGACCTCATGGGCCATCCAGTCCAACCCCCTGCCAAGAAGCAGGAAAATTGCATTCAAAGCACCCCCAACAGATGGCCATCCAGCCTCTGTTTAAAAGCTTCCAAAGAAGGAGCCTCCACCACACTCTGGGGCAGAGAGTTCCACTGCTGAACAGCTCTCACAGTCAAGAAGTTCTTTCTAATGGATGATGAATAGCGAAAGAGCTGACAGATAGAGCTATATGCTTTGAATGTGATTTTCCTGCTTCTTGGCAGGGTTGGACTGGGTGGCTCACCAGGTCTCTTTCTACTCAATGATTCTATGATTCTATGATAGATAACAGAGGTGATAGATGAGAGAGATGGATGATGGATAAATAGCTGACAGATAGAGATATATGATGATAATAATAATAATAATAATAATAAAATAATAATACAGTCTAATACTAATAATGGATACATAGCCGCTTTGAACCTCCTTTGTAGAGAGAAAAAGCAGAGTATAAATATAATAATAATAATAATAATAATATATTATTATTATTATTATTATTATACACTCTAATACTAAAAATGGATACATAGTCGCTTTGAACCTCCTTGTGGGGAGAAAAATCAGGGTATAAATAAACATAATAATAATAATAATAATAATAATAATAATACAGTCTAATACTAATAATGGATTCATAGCCGCTTTGAACCTCCTTTGTAGAGAGAAAAAGCAGGGTATAAATAAACATAATAACAACAATAACAGTAATAATTCAAAACAATAATGTAACAATAATAACAATAATAATAATAATAATAATAATAATTTTTTATTATTATTATTATTATTATACACTCTAATACTAAAAATGGATACATAACCACTTTGAACCTCCTTGTGGGGAGAAAAATCAGGGTGTAAAGAAACATAATAATAATAATAATAATAATAATAATAATAAACATAATAATAATAATAATAATGTCTAATACTAATAATGTATACATAGCCACTTTGAACCTCTTTTGTAGAGAGAAAAAGCAGGGTATAAATAAACATAGCAACAACAATAACAATAATAATACAAAACAATAATGTAACAATAATAATAATAACAATAATCTATTATTATTATTATTATTATTATACACTCTAATACTAAAAATGGATACATAACCACTTTGAACCTCCTTGTGGGGAGAAAAATCAGGATATAAATAAACACAATAGCAACAATAACAATAATAATAACAACAATAATATAATATGATAATATAACAATAACAATAACAATACAGTCTAATACTAATAATGGATACATAGCCACTTTGAACCTCCTTTGTAGAGAGAAAAAGCAAGGGTATAAATAAACATAATAATAAACATAATAAACATAATAATAATAATAATAATAATAAAGTCTAATACTAATAATGGATACATAGCCACTTTGAACCTCCTTTGTAGAGAGAAAAAGCAAGGGTATAAATAAACATAATAATAAACATAATAAACATAATAATAATAATAATAATAATAAAGTCTAATACTAATAATGGATACATAGCCACTTTGAACCTCCTTTGTAGAGAGAAAAAGCAAGGGTATAAATAAACATAATAATAATAATAATAATAATTATTATTATTATTATTATACACTGTAATACTAAAAATTGATACATAGTTGCTTTGAAGCTCCTTGTGGAGAGAGAAATCAGGGTATAAATAAACATAATAAACATAACAACAACAACAACAGCACAGTCTAATACTAATAATGGATACATAACTGCTTTGAGTCTCCTTGTGGAGAGATAAAGTGGGTTATAGATAGACATAATAATAATGATAATGATGATGGTGATGATGATGATGTGGTTTAGAGCTGACAACTCACTCTCGATTCTTTTGACGGTGTAGACAGGGACGTCCCTGCAGAGGTGTTCAATGGAGCTTCCGAACTTGAGCCATTCCCGGATGGATGCAAAGAAGGAGTCGCTGGGCTCGTATTGCACCCAGACATTCCTAGAGGACATCATCTCTTTCATCATCTGCAAAGGAAACCATGCACAAAAATGAGACCCTAAACCCAGTTCAATATTCATCGTGGGCACTTTGCACCTGTGGCATTGGATTTCAATTCCCAATGACGTCGAGCATGCTCCCCCCCCCCCCAACAAGGGATGGTGACTTATAGTTCTGCAAAGGACAAAGGTACCAGACTGCGCAATAGGGGTTAAGTCTTGGTCAATTTGCCAAGGCCTTAACAACAATGAGGACCCCATGAAACTTCGGGAATTGCTAGACCTTGGGGTCTCTGCCTCTCTCGGGAGCTGTAGTTCTCCAAGGACGGGGAGCAAAGCTTGTTTCCAGAGACACCAGGTCCATTTGGGCCACTCAAGAACTCCTGCCAGGGCCTTTGTGCAACACCCTTGCATTTTAGCCATCCCCTATGGACACTCTTTCCCCCCACATGGACAAACCTTATGAAATCTTGCCTTTTATGAACTTTAGATATATGAAATGTGTTTTCTGATTTCTTTGTGTGGCAGAAGCCTTTCCCCTTTTCTTCTGACCTTTGTTTCCCCTATATACATGAAGAAACTCCACCAAAGGGACTACAAAGCCCCAAACATTCCAGGATTTTTTATCCACAACTTCCTTTTGCATGAACAATAGCCTGGGCAGCTGGTGGCCCTCGGAGGAATTGCCCAGCCCTCAGCTTGCCCCTTTGGCAAAAATCTTAATCATATTTCCTCCTGGGGGACAAAAGGTCCTCGAAAAAACCTTTTGCCTTCGCTCTGATTATTCATGCCACTCAAAGCACAATAGATCAGGCTGGCTTGAGATTTCCCCTTTGTCTCGCCGGCCGCATGGCATGGCATTTTCTTTTTTTACTCCTTTCCTAGATTCCTTTGTGCTCCCTCATCCTGCCTTCATGTCTCCTGATCATGGCAGGGAACAACAGGGAAGCCGGGGTGGGGAGTTTGAACTCTGCAACTTTGAATTTGCTATAAATATGACTATATTGGTGTATTCCCCTCATGCTTAGCTTTGGCGAATTATTGCAGCTTTGCATCAGTTTCAGCTGAATCGCATTAAACCTCGATGGCTTTTCTTCAACTGGTGAGACTTTTCATTGGGAAATCAGGGAAAAATATGGGATGCTTCTCTGTCTCGCCAGGGAAAAAGAACTCTTTGATGAGTCTAATTGGTCTCTGCCTCCTGGCAAAGACCCCTACATTTTAGCTCTAGATCACCATCATCCCTAAGGATGATGATAGGCATTGCACTCTGAGACATCTGCAGAGCATGAGGACAAAGAAAGGTGGTGCCAAATGTATCATCCCATAATAATGCATTGTATACCCTGCACAAGTGGACCTAGACATTCCTAGAGAAGCATTCCCTGTAGGATTTGCCAGGTCCTCCAGTGCAACTCGATGCTAATTTCCAGGAGAAGCAAACCATAGAATGACACTGGAGGACCATGCATTGGATCGTGAACCCCGAAAAGCAACAAAATCTCTGCAAAAAAAGCCACCCTTACCTGCTTCTCATAGGATAGTCGGCCAATTTCCTCCAGAAGCGGGACATAGCCCTTCTCCATCTTCAGGATGAAGCAAGCGCGGCGAGAGAAGAGCCGGGTGGCGATGTAGCCCTGGAACAGAAGAAGGAAGGAAAGAAGGAATGAAAAGAAGAGAAGAAAAGAACAAACAATTGGATCTTTCCATTCCTCTGCTTTCTATCCGGCTTTGGGACTGACATTCATTCATCTTCCAATGAGTGTGGCTCCTTCCTTCCTCTTCTCTTCTTTCTCTTCCTCTCCTTCCTTCCCCTCATCCTTTTACTATCTTTTCCTTCCTTCCTTCTTTCCTCTTTCTGCCCTTCTTTTCCTTCCTTCTCTCCTTTTTCTTTCTTCCCCTTCGGTCCTTTTCTTTTTCTTTCCCTTCCTTTTCTCCTTCCTTACTTCTTTCCTTTCTCTTCCTTCCTTCTCCACATACCTTTCCTCCTTTACTTTCTTTTCCTTCCTGCCCTCCTTTTTCTTTAGCCTTTCTTCCTTTCTCTTCCCCTCTTGTTCCTCTCCTTACTTTTCCTCATACCTTTACTTTCTTTTCCTTCTTTCCCCTTTTCTTCCTTCCTTTCTCTTCCCTTCTTTTCCTCCCTCTACTTCATTCCTCTGATATCTTTCTTTTCTTTTCCTTCCCTTTTTTCTTTCTTCCTCCTTTCCTCCTTCTCCCATCTTTCCCTTTGTCCCGTTTCCCTTCTTTTCTTTCCCTTCTTTTTCACCTTGCTCCCTTCCTTCCTCTTCTCTTCTTTCTATTCCTTTCTTTCCTTCCTTCTCTTCATACCTTTACTATCTTCTCCTTCCTTCCTTCCTTCTTTCCTCTTCCTGCCCTTCTCCACAAACCTTTCCTCCTTTACTTTCTTTTCCTTCCTGCCCTCCTTTTTCTTTCTCCTTGCTTTCTTCCTCTTCCCTTTTTTCCTCTCCTTCCTTTCCCTCATACCTTTACTTTCTTCTTCTTCTTTTCCTTTTTCTTTCTACCTCCTTCCTTCTTTCCTTTCTCTTGCCTTCTTTCACTTTCTCTCCTTCCTTCCTGTCATACATTTCATCCTTGCCTTTCTTTTCCTTCCTTCCCTCCTTTTTCTTCCTTCTCCTTTTTTTCCTTCATTCCCTTCCTTTTCATTCTTCCTTCTTTTTTCCTTCTCCCATCTTTCCCTTTGTCCCTTCTTTTCTTTCTCTTCTTTTTCTTCTTGCTTCCTTCCTTCCTCTTCCCTCCTTTTCCCTTGCTGTCCCTCCTTTCTCCCCTTCCTTTCTCTGCTGGTCTTTTTCTTGCTTTCCTCCCCTCTCATGCCTTTCCCCCCTCTCCTTTTCCTTCTTTCCCTCCTTTTTCTTCTCCCTTCCTTCCTTTTCCTTCTTTTTCTCTTTCTTTCTTTTCTTCCTTCTTCCCTTTTTCTCATACACATGTAATCTAGCAACAGCCAATCCACTTCACTCTCTTTCTTTCTCTGTGACATCACAGAGTGCCACTTCACCTAGCAACAGCCAATTGTCTTCCTTCCTTTACTTTCCCTTTTTGACTAAAAAGGATGGTTTCTTAATTATGGAACCCTCAATAATTTTAAGTTGGATCATGAAGGTTCTATGTGCCAAGTTTGACTCAGATCCATCAAACCATGGAGGAACCTTTGTGGTACAAACATATATACCGTATATCTGCTTTTATAGATAACCCATTGCAAAGCAAAGCTCATCGCATGCAAGGTACAGAAGCGAGGGCAATCCCAGCCTATGGCAAACAGACATCTTTCCCCATTTGGAAGCATATCTTTTTCTAAATAGCTACCAAATGATATATAGTTTGCAAAGATGTGTGTGTGTTATACTCACATGTTTATAGTCAAAGATTGTGTCCGAAGAGCAGAGCCCTCCATAGACATGTACATTGGCCACTTGGTTCTCGTTGTCAATGGTCACCGTTTGCTGGACATAATCTCCATCAGGGCTCGGGATCCTATAGACCTGAATGCAAATAAAGGCATATATTTGTATTATTTCCATCCCTATCTATACACCGAATAACTGCAGAGTGGGTAAACACTAAATAATTTGGAATCCATTTTCAAAGCATGCATTAAAAGTGATTTTCCGCCATTTACCTGGTAAGAACCTAACGCCGGGCTCCAGAAGAATCCCAGAAGGGCGATTATTGCTGCCTGGAATTAAAAAAAGAAAATATATCTTATATACCGGTAATAGAAACAAAGATTGCTAACTCAGGGCTGCATCATCATCATCATCAACAACAACAATGCCCCACTTTGACTTCCATAGCTCAATGCTAGGAGATCCGGAGAGCTGAATAATAATAATAATAATAATAATTATTATTATTATTATTATTATTATTATCTTTAATAATTAAATGCAGTTTAAAATTGATATGGTTGGATAGTCACCTAGAAAAACTGTGATCCAGAAGATACATATTGGGAAAAGCCCAGTTTCAATTTCAAATTGTAAATTTCAGCCTGCATTTTTAAGGTGTATTTTGCAATATGCATTTCGATATTGTTGTGTCTGTTATTTTTTTCAACTAAGCATCAAGAAGAGGTAGGCAGCAAACACATTATTATTATTATTATTATTATTATTAACATCATCATCATCTTCCGGTGGCGTAGTGGGTTATACCGCTGAGCTGCTAAACTTTCTAATCGAGAGGTTGCAGGTTCGAATCTGGCAAGTGGGGTGAGCTCCCGCTGTTAGCCCCAGCTTCTTTAATAATTAAATGCAGTTTAAAATTGATACGGTTGGATAGTCACCTAGAAAAACTGTGATCCACAAGATACATATTGGGAAAAGCCCAGTTTCAATTTCAAATTGTGAATTTCAGCCTGCATTTTGCAATATGCATTTCGATAGTGTTGTGTCTGTTATTTTTTTCAACTAAGCATCAAGAAGAGGCAGGCAACAAACACATTATTATTATTATTATTATTATTATTATTATTATTATTATTATTTCCCGGTGGCGATTATTATTATTATTATTAGCAGCCCCCCCGGTGGCATAGTGGATTAAACGGCGGAGCTGCTAGACTTGCTGACCGAAAGGTCGCAGGTTCGAATCTGGGGAGTGGGGGTGAGCTCCCGCTGTTAGCCCCAGCTTCTGCCAACTTAGCAGTTTGAAAACATGCAAATGCGAATAGATCAATAGGTACTGCTCCAGCGGGAAAGTAATGGCGTTCCATGCAGTCATGCCGGCCACATGACCTAGGAGGTTTCTATGGACAATGCCGGCTCTTTCACTTAGAAATGGAGATGAGCACCAACCCCCAGAATCAGACACGGCTGGACTTAATGTTAGGGGAAAACCTTTACCTTTACCTATTATTATTACTATTATTACTATTATTATTATTATTGCAAGCTCCTGTGCATGGATGCAGATCGACATGGAAATCTGAAAGCGGTGGAAATTGACCCATATCTCCTTATTGAACCCCAAATTTCACCATAGTCTTCTGAAACTCCTATGTCTATCCGTTGGGAGTTCACAAAGGATGCATCTACACTGCAGAATTAATCCAGTTTGAAACTCCTTAACTACCATGGATCAATGCCATGGCATCTTTGGAGCTGTAGTTCACTGAGACAAGAGTAGACTTCATAGAAGTAACTACAACTCTACCGCATTAGGCCATGGCCGTTCAAGCAGTGTCGATCTGGATTAATTCCGCAGTCTAGACGCACCAAAGAAAAATACAACGCTAAGGATCAATATTTTGATTTGAGAACTGAGTCCCTTCCAGATCAAATATTTGGTTCCTTCTGATATCTTCCTTTAAAAAAACACTGGTTCAGGAAATGGGTTAATTCATTGTGTTTCCCATGACGGATTAATTTTGCCCATATTACTATTGCAAATAATATTGTTTCCATCACGTAATGGATCGGCAAAGGCTTCCCATCAGAAAGACAATTGCAATGCCCTGTTTTCCCGAAAACAAGCCCTAGCATGTTCGGAATAGAAGCCCTACTTCAGAAATAAGCCCTAGTTACAGGTCATCAAAAACATTCAATTTGGAAAAATAAGACCTACCTCGAAAATAAGCCCTAGCGTGATTTTTCGGGATTATTCAGGATGATCGCAATCTAAGACCTACTTCCAAAATCAGTCCTAATTACAATAATTAATTTGGAAAAATAAGCCCTACCCCAAAAATAAGCCCTAGCATGACTTCTCGGGATTATTGAGGATGCTTGGAATAGAAGCCCTACTTCAGAAATAAGCCCTAGTTACAGGTCATCAAAAACATTCAATTTGGAAAAATAAGACCTACCTCGAAAATAAGCCCTAGCGTGATTTTTCGGGATTATTGAGGATGATTGCAATCTAAGACCTACTTCAAAAATCAGTCCTAATTACAACAATTAATTTGGAAAAATAAGCCCTACCCCAAAAATAAGCTCTAGCATGACTTCTCGGGATTATTGAGGATGCTTGGAATAGAAGCCCTACTTTGGAAATAAGCCCCAGCGACAGTCAGTTTTGAATGCAAAAATTAATACAAGACCTTGTTGGGGGAAAAGGGCATGTCAAAGGTCAGAGAGGAATTTGCCGGGAAAATACTCACAAGGCTGTTCATGTTTCTTGCAGAGAGGCCAGGGAGCAAATGGGATGCAACCCAATGGCGTCGGGGATTTTATACTGCCCGGGTGGAAGGTGTGTGTGGGGGCCGCTATCTGGGGACACGCCATTGCAAACGGCCTTATCGCCATGCTGGCCACCGCCCCCGATACCTGGCGCCCATCAACTGACCGGGAAACATGCTGCATTGGGCAAACACCACCGTTTCCTTTTGCCAGGAGGCTCCGCTCAGACCTTCAGGGTTGCATTCCTTGCATTAGAGCAGGTGGCTGTGCAAAAGGAAGACGTGTCCTAGCATTGAGCCATGGCAGTCAATGTGGGGTATGATTATTATTACTCTTATGCCCTGGGTCATCATGCCTGTAGCACAAATGCAACCCCAGAACCACATGTGTGGCCCAAATGCAGCCTTAGGTCCATATGCAGTCCTTGACCCACATTCACAACATAAATGCAGCCTTTGGGTAGCATTTGTCATTCAAATGCAGCCCTTGGGTCATGTCTGTAGCCCAAAACCAGCCTTCAGATGATGTATGTGCAGCCCCTCAGCATCTATTGTCCAAATGCAACCCACAAACTTAATCTGTAGTCCACATATGGCTTTGAGGCTATGTCTGTAACCCAATTGCACCCTGAGAACATCATCTGTAGTCCAAATATGGGTTTTGGGTCATTCTGTGCCCAAATGCACCCTGAGAACATCATCTGTAGTCCAAATATGGCTTTTGGGTCCTATCTGTAGACCAAATACAGGCTTCAGATGATGTCTACAGTCCACAGGCAGCCCTTGGGCCCCCTTCACAGCCTAAATGCATTCTTTGGACTTCATCTGTTATCCAAATGTCATCCTTGGGTCATGTCTGTAGCCCAAATGCAGCTTGAGAATGATCATTTGTAGTCCAAATATGGCTTTGGGGTCCTATCTGTAGACCAAATACAGGCTTCAGATGATGTCTACAGTCCACAGGCAGCCCTTGGGCCCCCTTCACAGCCTAAATGCATTCTTTGGACTTGATCTATCATCCAAATGCCACCCTTGGGTCATGTCTGTAGCCCAAATGCAGCCTTCAGATGATGTAACTAATCCAAGTGCAGCCCTTGGGCCACCTTCACAGCCTAAAGGCAGTCTTTGGACAGCATCTGTCATCCAAATGTAACCCCCAAACTTCATCTGTAGTCCACATATGGCTTTGAGGCTATGTTTGTAACCCCAATTGCACCCTGAGAACATCATCTGTAGTCGAAATATGGCTTCTGGGTCATGTCTGTAGCCCAAATGCAGCCCTTGGCCCACCTTTGCAGGCTAAATGCCTTTGGACAGCATCTTTAATCCAAATGCAACCCCAGGACCAAATAGAATCATAGAATCCTTGAGTTAGAAGAGACCTCATGGGCTATCCAGTCCATGGGCTATCCAGCCAAGAAGCAATTACAGCCTTCACATGATGTCTATAGTGCATTTGCATCCCTTGGGCCACCTTCACAGCCTAAATGCAGCCTTTAGATAGCATCTGTCATCCAAATGCAGTCCTTGCCCTTTATCTGTAGCCACATATGGCTTTTGGGTCCTTTCTGAAGACCAAATGCAGCCTTCAGATGATGTCTGCAGTCCATGGGCAGCCCTCAGGCCCCCTTTACACCTTTGGACTTCATCTGTCGTCCAAATGCAGCCCTTGGGTCATGTTTGTAGTCCAAATGCAGCCTATGCATCTAGTCCAAGTGCAGCCCTTGGGCCACCTTCACAGCCTAAAGGCAGCCTTTTGACAGCATCTGTCATCCAAATATGGATTTGAGGTCATGTCTGTAGCCCAAATGCACCCTGAGAACATCATCTGTAGTCCAAATATGGCTTTGAGGTCATGTCTATACCCCAAATGTACCCTGAGGACATCATCTGTAGTCCAAATATGGCTTTGAGGTCATGTCTGTAGCCCAAATGCACCCTGAGAACATCATCTGTAGTCCAAATATGGCTTTGAGGTCATGTCTGTGGTCCAAATGCATCCTGAGAACATCATCTGTAGGTCAAATATGGCTTTTGGGTCATGTCTGTAGCCCAAAGGCAACCCTTGGGCCTGTTTTGCAGACTAAATGCAGCCTTTGGACAGCATCTTTAGTCCAAATGCAACCCTGGGACCATATGTGTCGTCCAACTGCAGCCTACAGATGATGTCTACAGTGCATTTGCAGCCCTTGGGCCACCTTCACAGCCTAAATGCAGACTTTGGATAGCATCCGTCATCCAAATGCAGCCCTTGGGGTTAATCTGTAGTCTACATATGGCTTTTGGGTCCTGTCTGTAGACCAAATACAGCCTTCAGATGATGTCCACAGGCAACCCTTGGACCCCCTTCACAGCCTAAATGCAGCCTTTGGACTTCATCTGTCGTCCAAATGCCACCTTTGGGTCATGTCTGTCGCCCAAATGCAGCCTTCAGGTGATGTATCTAGTCCAAGTGCAGCCCTTCACAGCCTAAAGGCAGCCTTTGGACAGCATCTGTCATCCAAATGCAACCCCCAAACTTCATCTGTAGTCCAAATATGGCTTTGAGGCTATGTCTGTAACCCGAATTGCACCCTGAGAACATCATCTGTAGTCCAAATATGGCTTTGAGTTCATGTCTGTAGCCCAAATGCATCTTGAGAACAACACCTGTAGGCCAAATATGGCTTTTGGGTCATGTCTGTAGCCCAAAGGCAACCCTTGGGCCTGTTTTGCAGACTAAATGCAGCCTTTGGACAGCATCTTTAGTCCAAATGCAATCCTGGGACCACATCTGTCATCCAACTGCAGCCTTCAGATGATGTCTACAGTGCATTTGCAGCCCTTGGGCCACCTTCACAGCCTAAATGCAGACTTTGGATAGCATCTGTCATCCAAATGCAGCCCTTGGGGTTAATCTGTAGTCTACATATGGCTTTTGGGTCCTGTCTGTAGACCAAATACAGCCTTCAGATGATGTCCACAGGCAACCCTTGGACCCCCTTCACAGCCTAAATGCAGCCTTTGGACTTCATCTGTCGTCCAAATGCCACCTTTGGGTCATGTTTGTAGCCCAAATGCAGCCTTCAGATGATGTATTTAGTCCAAGTGCAGCCCTTCACAGCCTAAAGGCTGCCTTTGGACAGCATCTGTCATCCAAATGCAACCCTCAAACTTCATCTGTAGTCCAAATATGGCTTTGAGATCATGTATGTAGCCCATATGCATCCTGAGAATATAATCTCTAGTCCAAATATGGCTTTTGGGTCATGTCTGCAGCCCAAAGGCAACCCTTGGGCCTCCTTTGCAGCCTTTGGACAGCATCTTTAGTCCAATTACAACCCTGGGACCACATCTGTTGTTCATCTGCAGCCTTCAGATGATGTCTACAGTGCATTTGCAGCCCTTGGACCACCTTCACAGTCTACATGCAGCCTTTGGAGAGCATCTGTCATTCAAATGCACCCCTTGGGTCATGTCTGTGGTTCAAATGCAACCCTGGGACCACATCTGTAGTCCAAATGCATCCTGCAAAAATCGTCCTTATCCACCGTGGCTTTTTCTTACAAATTTATTGCATTTGTCTCTATGGATTTTTCCAAATGCAAACAGAGAGGACTCCCGTTGTATTATTCATTGCAAAAGGTATGCAATGAATAATACAACTTTCTCTCTCTCTCTATTCCTCCCTACATATCCTCTGTAAAGGTGCAAGACATGCAAGAGCTCCCATTGCTTCACCTATTTTATTAGCTTATTAAAATTAGGGATTTCTTAGAACCAGAACTGTTTACGATTTGAGTTGTATTTTTCTCCCTGGATTCATGGTGCTTGTTGATATGTGTCAAATCCATGAATTCTATGAGGATTCCTTAAGCAAAGAATAAATGATTCTTTGCATTTTAACTGTGTTGTGATTTGTGATTTTATAGTTGTATTTAATTATGTTGAGCCAAATGAAGAGGCGGATTAAAATAGTATTGTAGAGTAGAGAGCATTGCCTAGACTACTGCAACGCTCTCTACGTGGGGTTGCCCTTGAAGACGGCCCGGAAGCTTCAATTAGTCCAACGTGCGGCAGCCATGATTCTAACAGGAGCGGAACGCAGGGAGCATACGACCCCCCTGTTGCGCCAGCTCCACTG
>NC_090027.1:20165222-20215222 GCF_037176765.1 Anolis sagrei
TGAGTGTGTTGTTGTGTTGTTTTTCATTTTGAGTAGATATGTTTGTACCTTGTGGGTTGTGTTATGGGCATGGCAATTTTGGTTAAGTTTCGTTGGGGTTTTTTGAGTTTTGTTGTTTTGCCGTTTTGTGAGTGTGTTGTTGTGTTGTTTTTCATTTTGAGTAGATATGTTTGTACCTTGTGGGTTGTGTTATGGGCATGGCAATTTTGGTACAGTTTCATTGGGGGGTTTTTGAGTTTTGTTTCCTCGTTGGATGCCCCTAACAAATTTATATATATAGATATATATGGAGCCCCCGGTGGCGCAGTGGGTTAAAGCACTGAGCTGCTGAGCTTATTGATCGAAAGGTCGCAGGTTCGATTCCGGGGAGTGGTGTGAGCTTCCACTGTCAGCCCTAGCTTCTGCCAACCTAGCAGTTCGAAAACATGCAAATGTGAGTAGATCAATAGGTACCGCTCCGGCGGGAAGGTAATGGCACTCCATGCAGTCATGCCGGCCACATGACCTTGGAGGTGTCTACGGACAACGCTGGCTCTTCGGCTTAGAAATGGAGATGAGCACCACACCCCAGAGTCAGACATGACTGGACTTAATGTCAGGGGACAACCTTTACCTATATATATATATATATATATATATATATATGTAGAGAGAGAGAGAGAGAGAGAGAGTCCCCTTTGGGGTGAGAAGGGCGGAATATAAATATTTTAAATACACACACACACATACATATACCTGCACACACAAATATAATTATATATATAAAATTTTCTCCATACATATATAATTTTCTCCAGAAAAACAGGATTTTTTGTGCATGTGTGTGTTTGTGTCCTATGCAAATACTTCAGGTCGTGAAATACCAGGAAAAATTGACATAAAAGTGCTCACTCGTGTATCACTCTGTTTGTATAAACATCTCTTTTTTTCATCTCGTTGTTAATTGCTTTGGGATATTATTATCATATTATGAATTATCATATTATTAACTATTCAGTATTGATTATTGATTATTATTGTTAGTGGTTACAATGTAATATTAATCCCTTGCCTATGGAGGAGATTGACTGCATGCCAATATTGGCACCCTTCTTTTCAGATCCTGAGCATTGCGTTCCTGGGCGCTTTCCTGGCCCCCATTTTGGCAACCAATGTAAGTAGTATTTATGACCATGCAAACCCATTCATTCCATCACAGTATTGCAATAAGCAACAGCTTTGGCATCAGGACATAGACCTAAGATAATAATTGGCAGCAAGAGAATATATATTTATATTCATAGGCTGCAATCGACTGGTTTTCACTCTTCCTCCCAAGGAGACTTTTTCCAACTATCGTCTCTCTCTTGCAATCCATCTCACTGTGTTCAATTGCTAGCATGCAACCCCAAGAAAATATGCAATGATTGACACCCCCCCCCCCCCCAAATGCCCTTAAGGGTGAATGGAGAGCAAGCTGAAATCCAACTTTTGCTGTATGTTGGTGTTTCCAAAACCAATATGTAGGTATCAAAATTCCCCCTAAGGGATAGTGACTATTTGGGTGCCATAAAGAGGGCTCTGTCTTGGGCCTTTGATTGTGCTTTTCTTGCATGAAGGCAGAATGGGGTTGGACTGGATGTCCTTTAGAGGCCACTTTCAACTCTAGGATTCTATTATTATTATTATTATTATTATTATTATTATTATTATTATTGAAGTCACATGCTCATCTGTCGGGAGGGCTCTTATGGTGTCGTCCTATAGATTGGGGTTGGACTGAAGGGCCCTTGGAGTCTCTTCCAACTCTAAGATTCTATAATAAAGATGATGATGTTGATGATCTTAAACTGAGGCTGGATGGCCACCTGTTGGGAGGGCTTTGATTGTGCTTTGCCTCCATGGTAGATTTGGGGTTGTACTAGATGCCACTTGGGGTCCCTTCCAATTCTAGGATTCAATAATAATAATAATAATAACAACAACAACAACTTTAATCCAAGGCTGAATGCCCACCTGTTAGGAGGGCTTTGATGGTGCTTTTGTGGTAGGTTTGGGGTGGGACTAGCTATGATTCTATATAGCTCTGGGCTGCTTCAATTCTGATTTCCACTGCCTTTGTTCTTTTCCCGACAGACAGAAAGAGGTTGGACTGGATGGCATTTGGGGTGCCTTCCAACTCTATAATTATAATTATATTTATTATTAAGCAGTAGCTGGATGGCCATCTGTCAGGAGTGTTTTGATGGTGCTTAGCCTCTATGGTAGATTTGGCATTGGACTAGATCCCCCTTGGGATCCCTTCCAACACTAGGATTCTATAATAATAATAATAATAATAATAATAATAATAATAATAATAATAACTTTAAGCCAAGGCTGAATGGCCACCAGTTGGGAGGGCATTGATGGTGCTTTTCCTTCATGGTAGATTTGAGGTGGGACTAGCTAGCCTTTGGAGGGCCCCTTCCAATGCTACGATTGTATATAGCTCTGGGCTGCTTCAATTCTGATTTCCTCTGCCTTTGCTCATTTCCTGACAGACAGGAAGAGGTTGGGCTGGATGGCCTTGGGGTGCCTTCCAACTCTAGGAGTCTATAATTGTAATTATATTTATTATTAAAGAGTGGCTGGATGGCCACCTGTCGAGGGTGCTTTGCCTCCATGGTAGATTTGGGGTTGTATTAGATGCCCCCTGGGGTCCCTTACAACTCTAGGATTCTATAATAATAATAATTATTATTATTATTTTTGCTGCCGCACGCTGGGCCTGAAATAGTGTCTGTTTACAGGACGTGCCTTCTGTATGCCCAATGGGACACCGGGGTGCCTCAGCTGAAGGGCCCCTTAGATTTCCCAACACAAAGTTCTATTGAGGCTCAAAATAAGTTCAACAAAGTTCTTTATTTGGGCTTAAATCTTCAAACAAATGAATTAAACGCTTTATAACCTTGGAAAACTGGTAGCTTCCTCAATCTGCCAACAACGGCAAGCAACTGGGGGTAAACTGCTCCTTCCTTCCTTAGGGAAATCTTCTGACCCCTCCTTAGGCAATCTTTCTTTACCTTGCCCCTACTCTCGGCTCCAAGCTACTTTATGGATAGCCTGAGTGGTCCCTTACCAGACAAGGTTTCTGTAGATCTGCCAAGCTGAAATGTGTCCTTTAGCTTACTCCACGAAGGCTGTAGGAACTGTCCTGTTTCCCCAGCAAAAGCTGGCTGTATTCCTACAGCAAAGCTGTGGAACTATTACTTTACTCCCCCAGCAGAGCTGTGAGTAGTGAAGCCTTTGTGCAAGTGGGATAGAGAAACTCAAACGTCCTGCTGTTAGGCTCCAAACAGTGAGACTGAACAAAAGTCCTCCTTTGCCTCCAAAACCCTGGGGAAAGGGGCGGGTCTAAAGACTCTGATGATGATTGCCAGGCTGCTGGCCCTATGGCTGCAACCTGGGGAAGCTACCTGATTGCAAAATGCATGGCTTAAATAAAATCATACAAACTAGCAATGCAAAAAAAGAGAAGTTTAAATCTCCTGGCACTGCCGTGCCACCACATTATTATTATTATTATTATTATTATTATTATTATTATTATTTTGTGATATGAAATCCAGCATATATCTCTCGTTTGCTGTGACATACTGTGTTTTTGTGTCAGTAGAATAATAATAATAATAAATTAATAACTTTAAGCCAAAGCTGAATGGCCACCTGTTGGGGGGGCTTTAATGGTGCTTTTTAGGCTTGGGTAACCACGGAAAAAATTTGGTTCTAAACTCGTTTTGTTTTTAGGGGGCCCTTGCGTTTCGTTTTTTTAAATAATTCCGAAATTTTCCTTTAAAAAATTTCGAAATATACGAAATTTCATATAATTACGAATCGATTCGTTAATGGCGGACGCGATTGCGCAATATGCTAAAAAAACCTCCAAATGGGACAGGGGGAACTTCTGAAGCTTCCCTATCCCTCTGTTGTTGACTGTTGGTGTGATAAAACAAACAACAACTATAAAACTTGCACCAGACATGCCAAAATAATTACGAAATAATTACAAAATAATTACGAAATAATTATGAAATAAATTGAAAAAATTGTTTCGAATCTAATTTACTCCTCACACTATTCCTGCATGGCTCAATATTGGATCGTAAGCTAATTTAAATACGAATTAATAACGAATTACGAAATAAACGAACGAAACCGCCCAAGCCTAGTGCTTTTCCTTTGTGGTAGGTTTGGGGTAGGACTAGATGGCCTTTGGAGGGTCCCTTCCAATGCTATGATTCTATAGAGCTCTGGGCTGCTTCAATTCTGATTTCCTCTGCCTTTGTCCCCAAGAACATCAACGAAAGGAACCAGGGCAACGTTGGGGGCAGTTCCCACCAGTCCGTCAGCATCGACAACCAGAAGCAGGTGGTGAACGTGGACAACAACAATGGGTGGCACTCCTGGAACACCGTCTGGGATTACCCCAGCGTAAGATGCATTTAAGATGCCTATTTGGGTTGAAATGAGGAGCACAGGTTGCAAATCACACTCTGCAAGGCAATATAGTGCAAGCAATTGCAGCCTGCTCCTTAGATTTGCAGACTTTTGGAGTCTGGATTTGATGTTAATGCTTTCTCTAAGGATCACAAAGTTTCTCAAGTGTGACTATAGTTCAATTCCAATGGAGATTTCCCATTGAGTTGCATTGAAGGACCTAGAATTCCCTTATGGGGACATTTCTTTAGACCTTTAATGTTCCTCCAGTGCAACCCTGTAGTCCAATTCTGGAATTTAGCCATAGGTTGTATTGAAGGATCTAGAACTTGTTAGACAATCTCAAGGACTTCTGGTTGGAGTCTACATGTTCACACCAAGCGAGGTTGAATTATCTTGGAGTCCTCGTGGACAACAAGTTAAACATGAGCCAACAATGTGATGTGGCGGCAAAAAAAGCCAATGGGATTTTGGCCTGCATCAATATGAGCATAGTGTCTAGGTCCAGGGAAGTCATGCTACTCCTCTATTCTGCTTTGGTTAGACCACACCTGGAATATTGTGTCCAATTCTGGGCACCACAATTCGAGAGAGATATTGACAAGCTGGAATGTGTCCAGAAGAGGGCAGCTAAAATGATCAAGAGTCTGGAGAACAAGCCTTATGAGGAGCGGCTTAAGGAGCTGGGCATGATTAGCCTGAAGAAGAGAAGGCTGATAGGGGATATGATAGCCATGTATAAATATGTGAGAGGAAGCCACAGGGAGGAGGGAGCAAGCTTGTTTTCTGCTTCCTTGGAGACTAGGACACGGAACAATGGCTTCAAACTACAAGAAAGGAGATTCCATCTGAAAACGAGGAAGAACTTCCTGACTGTGAGAGGAACTCTCTGCCCCAGAGTGTGGTGGAGGCTCCTTCTTTGGAAGCTTTGAAACAGAGGCTGTATGGCCATCTGTCAGGGGTGATTTGAATGCAATATTCCTGCTTCTTGGCAGGGGGTTGGACTGGATGGCCCATGAGGTCTCTTCCAACTCTTTGATTCTATGATTCTACACACAGTGTTGTTTGCAAATCAAAGCAGTAGTAGTTGATACACACTTGCAATGATTCTTGAGTACATTTGCCAAACAGTTACCATTAGCAAATATCACAGAAGTGATCATTAGCAAATATTGTTAAGCAAATATTGTAGATTTCAATTATTCCAATCTACTTGTCTTCAGTATTAATGCAGTCTGGCAACTCGTAGATTTCAGATATTCCAACCTATGTGTCTTCAGTATTAATGCAGTCTGGCGCTTCTTGAACTGCCATGGCTCCATGCTACGGGATCCTGGGAGTTGCAGTCTTTCGCCTCATCCACCCAAGCGACAACTCCCAGGGCTTCCTAGCCTTGAGCAGAGTCTGTTGAAGATATCCCAAACTGTTTGGATAGCAGTCTTGTAAGAGTAATCCTTGGGAAACTATAACAACCGCTTTCTGTTTGGCCGGGGCAGGGCTATGTCGCCACCCGGATCCTGTCCAAGAAAGCCTGCATCGTGTCAAAAATGAACCCCGAGGTCATGCCAGATGTCACCACACTTCCCGATACCATCAGGATCAAGCAGGTGAGGACCAAAGGAGGGTTCCTGCAAGTCAGTCCTGGGGTTGGGGTCCTGGCACCCTTTCTAGAACCTTCTAACGCTGTGGATTTGCTTCCTGTGTATGCAGAAGGACCGAACTAAAGGGCCTGCCCAGAAAGAGGTCACTTACATAGTCTCCTCCAAGCGCATCACGGACCTGACCCCGTACGGGAAGAACATTCAGGCCTTATGCAAAGGGATCCCCACCTACCAGTCCTACGAAGCAAAAGGTGAGATGGACAGGCATTCCCCTTCATCTGTCTGTCTATCTATCTATCTATCTATCTATCTATCTATCTATCTATCTATCTATCTATCTATCCATCCATCCATCCATCCATCTACCCATCCATCCATTTATCCATCTACCCATCCATCTATCCATCAATCCATCCTTTATCATCTGTAACTACTAGGCTTGGGTAACCACGGAAAAATTTGGTTCTAAACTCATTTTGTTTTTAGGGGGCCCTCGCGTTTTGTTTTTTTAAAGAATTCCGAAATTTTCCTTTTAAAAATTTCAAAATATACGAAATTTTGTAAAATTACGAATCGATTCGTTAATGGCGGACGCGATTGCGCAATATGCTATTAAAACCTCCAAATGGGACAGGGGAAACTTCTGAAGCTTCCCTCTCCCTCTGTTGTTGACTGTTGGTGTGATAAAACAAACAACAACTATATTATATTATATTATTATAATATTATAATATTATATTATTATAATATTATAATATTATATTATTGTATATTATATTATTGTATATTATATTATATTATTATATTATTATATTATATATTATATATTATTATATTATATTATATTACTTTATATTATAATATTATATTGTATATATAATATAATATAATATAATATATTATAATATATTATATATATTATATTATATTATAATATACAATTATAATATAATATAATAATAATATAGTAATATAATATATAATATAATAATATAATATAATATAATATAAATTATTATTATATTATATATTATATTATAATTGTATATTATATTATATTTATTATATTATATTATATTATATACTAGCATTCCTTTGGCATAGAGTGAGGGTATGAAAATTAAAGTAATGAGAAATTTTGGGCAAGAAGGATGCCAGGAGAAAGAGGAGGGAGGGGGGAATGTGGGATTTGCCAGCTGGAAGGAAGGAAGGAAAGAAGGAAGGAAGGAAGGAAGGAAGGTAGCCCAGTGCAGCCCAGAGTGAGGCAAGAAGAAGCATGAGGAAAGAGGAGGGAGGCAGCAGAGCAAAGGGGTAAATGCGAGATTGTATAACTTGCACCAGACATATGAAATAATTATGAAATAATTACGAAAATTGGAAAAATTGTTTCGATTCTTAATTACTCCTCACACTATTTCAGCATGGCTCAATATTGGATCGTAAGCTAATTTAAATATGAATTAATAATGAATAACGAAATTAACGAACTGGATCGCCCAAGCCTAGTAACTACTATCTCTCTCCAATCGATCTATCTAATCCAGCGTTTCTCAACCTGGGGGTCGGGACCCCTGGGGGGGTCGTGAGGGTGTGTCAGAGGGGTCACCAAAGACCATCAGAAAACACAATATTTTCTGTTGGTCCTGGGGGTCCTATGTGGGAAGTTTGGCCCAATTCTATCATTTGTGGGATTGAGGATGCTCTTTGATTGTAGGTCAACTATAAATCCCAGCAACTACAACTCCCAAATGTCAATGTCTCTTTTCCCCAAACTTCTCCACATTTGGGCATATTGGGTATCCGTGCCAAGTTTGGTCCCGATTCATCATAGAATCATAGAATCATAGAATCAAAGAGTTGGAAGAGACCTCATGGGCCATCCAGTCCAACCCCCTGCCAAGAAGCAGGAATATTGCATTCAAATCACCCTTGACAGGTGGTCATCCAGCCTCTGTTTAAAAGCTTCCAAAGAAGGAGCCTCCACCACACTCTGGGGCAGAGAGTTCCACTGCTGAACGGCTCTCACAGTCAGGAAGTTCTTCCTCGTGTTCAGATGGAATCTCCTCTCTTGTAGTTTGAAGTCATTGTTCCGTGTCCTAGTCTCCAAGGAAGCAGAAAACAAGCTTGCTCCCTCCTCCCTGTGGCTTCCTCTCACATATTTATACATGGCTATCATGTCTCCTCTCAGCCTTCTCTTCTTCAGGCTAAACATGCCCAGCTCCTTAAGCCGCTCCTCATAGGGCTTGTTCTCCAGACCCTTGATCATTTTAGTCGCTCTCCTCTGGACACATTCCAGCTTGTCAATATCTCTCTTGATTTGTGGTGCCCAGAATTGGACACAATATTCCAGGTGTGGTCTAACCAGAGCAGAATAGAGGGTAGCTTGACTTCCCTAGATCTAGACACAATGCTCCTATTGATGCAGGCCAAAATCCCATTGGCTTTTTTTGCTGCCACATCACATTATTGGCTCATGTTTAACTTGTTGTCCATGAGGACTCCAAGATCTTTTTTACACGTACTGCTCTCAAGCCAGGCGTCCCCCATTTTGTATCTTTGCATTTCGTTTTTCCTGCCAAAGTGGAGTATCTTGCATCATTGTTTTAGTTCACAGTGCTCTCTGGATGTAAGTGAACTACAACTCCAAAACTCAAGGTCAATACCACCAAACCCTTCCAGCATTTTCTATTGGTCATGAGAGTTCTGCGTGTCAAGTTTGGTTAAATTCCATCGTGGAGCTCAGAATGCTCTTTGATTGTAGGCAAACTATAAATCCCAGCAACTACAACTCCCAAAAGAGAAAATCGATCCCTTCCCAACCCCACCAGTATTCAAATTTGGGCCTATTGGGTATTTGCGCCAAATTTGGTCTAGTGAATGAAAATACATCCTGCATATCAGATATTTACATTGTGATTCATAACAGTAGCAAAATTAGTTATGAAGGAGCAACAAAAATAATTTTATGGTTGGGGGTCACCACAACATGAGGAACTGTATTAAGGGGTTGTGGCATTAGGAAGGTTGAGAAGCACTGATCTAATCTGTCTATCTATCTCTGTTCATCCATCAATCTATCCATCTATCGATCCATCTATCCATCCTATCTCTCCCTCCCTCCCTCTCTATCCACCCACCCACTCTATCCATCCATCCAACCAACCAACCATCATATATCCCTATAATCTCTCTCCATCTCTCTTATCCATCCATCTATCCATCATCTGTATTATTATTATTATTATTATTATTATTATTATTATATTTTATTAGTAGTATATTATTATATTCTAATATTATATAATAATAATAATAATAATAATAATAATAATAATAATAATAATAATATTGTTATAGCATTATTATTGTTACCGGCTGTTAGGAATTGTGGGAGTTGAAGCCCAAAACAACCAGAGGGAGGGCCGAAGTTGGCCCATGCCTGGTCCACACTGTAGAATTAACCCATTTTGGTACCACTTTGATGGCAATATGACCTTTTTCTGCAATGTGTTTGTCTGCAGGACGGAGCTTTGCCTACTTCTCTGGATCCTGCTGGAGAGCAGACATCCTCTGCGTTCTGGGAATCAGCTATTGCGGAGAATCCTACCAGGACTACCAGTACTAAGATCCTACCTGTCCTTTCTCCCCAAGGTGGAATTTTCCTTAAGCATCCATGGAGGTTGATTGCCAATTAAAAGCGTGCCGAGAATTAGCAAGCCTGTGTCACTTATTTGTTGGTCTCGTTCCCATCCTGCAGCCAAAGAGGCTGAAATCTTTCCTTTTGGGTTCAATCCCATAGTTTTGTAGATATCTACTATTTTTTCAATTTAAAATCACCTCTGGACAGAGATGGTGAGCATTGACTCCATTATCATAAACTTTTGGGTGAATTGCTTTTGGAAATACTGGAAGTTTTGGAGCAAAGCTGAATGGCCATTGGTCAGGAGGGATTCAATGGTATCTTCCTGAATGGGAGAATGGGTTCTTTTCCAAATCTATGGTTTTATGGTATATCTGTCATCATACTGTGTCACCCTGGAATATTGTGTCCAATTCTGGGCACCACAACTCAAGAGAGATATTGACAAGCTGGAATGTGTCCAGAGGAGGGCGACTAAAATGATCAGGGGTCCGGAAAACAAGCCCTATGAGGAGCGGCTTAAGGAGCTGGGCATGTTTAGCCTGAAGAAGAGAAGGCTGAGAGGAGATATGATAGCCATGTATAAATATGTGAGAGGAAGCCACAGGGAGGAGGGAGCAAGCTTGTTTCCTGCTTCCCTGGAGACTAGGACGCGGAACAATGGCTTCAAACTACAAGAGAGGAGATTCCATCTGAACACAAGGAAGAACTTCCTGATTGTGAGAGCCGTTCAGCAGTGGAACTCTCTGCCCCGGAGTGTGGTGGAGGCTCCTTCTTTGGAAACTTTTAAACAAAGGCTGGATGGCCATCTGTTAGGGGTGATTTAAATGCAATATTCCTGCTTCTTGGCAGGGGGTTGGACTGGATGGCCCATGAGGTCTCTTCCAACTCTTTGATTCTATGATTCTATGATATGTACAGTATATATATGTGTATGTGTATGTATGTGTTTGTGTGTGTATGTACATACATACACACACATATATATACACACATATATACATATGCATATATACATATATATGCATATATTCATATATATATATATACACACACACACACACACACATATACATAGATATAGATAGATACATACACACATATACATATACATACGGTACATACACACACAAATATAATATCTGTCTACTGATTTACCATATCTAGGACTGGATGTCTATTGGCTGGAAGGTTTTTGATGGTGTCTTCCTTTATGGCAAATGGGGGATAGATTGGATAGCCTTTGGGGGTCTCCTTCAACTCTATGATATATATGTAGATAGATATAGATATCTATATAAATAAACATGTCATGTTCATTTGTAGGATTAAAATAACTCAAAAAGCACTGGACGAATTGCTGCCAAATTTGGCCACAAGATACCTACTAACCCAAGTAGTGACCATCACTCAAAAAAATGAGTTTGTCATTCGGGAGTTGTAGTTGCTGGGATTTATAGTTCACCTACAATCAAAGAGCATTCTGAACTCCACCAATGATGGAATTGAACCAAACATGGCACACAGGACTCCCAGGACCTACAGAAAACACTAGAAGGGCTTGGTGGGCATTGACCTTGAGTTTGGGAGTTGTAGTACACCTACATCTAGAGAGCACTGTGGAGTCAAACAATGCTGGATCTGGACCAAACTTGGCACAAATATTCCATATGCCCAACTAGGAAAACAGATGGATCTTGGGGGAAATAGACCTTGACATTTGGAAGTTGTCGTTACTGGGATTTATAGTTCACCTACAATCAAAGATCATTCTGAACCCCACGAACGATAGAATTGGGGCAAACTTCCCACACAGAACTCCTATGACCAACAGAAAATACTTAAGGCCATCCAGTCCAACTCCCTTCACCAGGGCAAGAAAACGTAAACAAATACTGTTAACCCACAAACATAAAGACATGACATATATTAGAAACCAACAATTTCTCAATGCTTTATTTTCCAGATCACCAGACTGGGCCACAGCAATGCATGGCAGGGGATGGCTAGCATATATATGTGTGTGTGTGTGTGTGTGTGTGTGTAGCCCCCGGTGGCACAGTGGGTTACACCACTGAGCTGCTAAGCTTGTTGACTGAAAGGTCGCAGGTTCGAATCCGGGGAGCGGCGTAAGCTTCTGCTGTCAGCCCCAGCTTCTGCCAACCTAGCAGTTCGAAAACCTGAAAATGTGAGTAGATCAATAGGTACTGCTCCGGCGGGAAGGTAACGGTGCTCCATGCAGTCATGCCAGCCACATGACCTTGGAGGTGTCTACGGACAACGCCGGCTCTTCGGCTTAGAAATGGAGATGAGCACCACACCTCAGAGACGGACACAACTGGACTTAATGTCAGGGGACAACCTTTACCTATATATATATATATATATATATATATATATATATATTTGTTGTTGTTGTTCATTTGTTCAGTCGTCTCCGACTCTTCGTGACCTCATGGACCAGCCCACGCCAGAGCTCCCTGTCAGCCGTCACCACCCCCAGCTCCTTCAAGGTCAGTCCATTCACTTCAAGGATGCCATCCATCCATTTTGCCCTTGGTCGGCCCCTCTTCCTTTTACCTTCTACTTTCCCCAGCATAAATTATTATATCTAGGGCTGTATGTCCATCTGTCGGGAGGGCTTTGATGGTGTCTTCTTTAGCCTTGGGCTTGGTTTGAAACTAGATATGTACAGGCATGATCAGTTTCCGTGTGCGGCATCAATGGCAACCCATGCATGCATCCCTGGGAGGGCAAAGGCCCTACATATCTGCTTGACTTGATCTGAACCCGGCTCTTCTGGATCAGAGGAAAAAAAGCCCAACTGGTTGCATAAGTGGGAGCCTTTTGGCTTTAAAGCTTAAGAGGCGTTTGCAAAGCTTAGGTTTGAATGGCCTCCATCTGACCAAATGCATGGAGCAAAAATGCATCAAAAGGTAAATATTGATTGAACGGAGGAATATGAATCCAAATGTTGTCAATAAGGGATGATCTTTGCAACAGTTTTGGAAGTGTTGACAAGTGTTGCAGGAGGGACATCCTGCTATAGCAGAGTTTAGCCTTGAAAACAACGACGTTTCTTTCTGGAGTGTAACAACTCCTTTCAGAGTAATAACCTTTTTGAACCAGGAACAGAACATTTTTCGAATTGTGTTTCCTAGTGGAATAATCCTGGCACTTGGGCCAAATATTTGCCACAGGCTTAGAAGGGATGAGCCTCAAGTGGAACTGCCCGCGAAGAACGCCAACGCCTGCAAGACAAACCCCGAAAACGATGCTCTTTCTTCTCTGAGCAAACAGCGCTGGGCACACTTTGGAAGAGAGCCTGCACAGCCCAAAACATATAATGCATTATTTGAGAGAGGAGTGCATTATATAATCTATATAAATAACAATGTAATGTTCATTTGTGGGATTAACATAACTCAAAAACCACTGGGCGAATTGACACCAAATCTGGACACAATACACCTCTTAGGCCAACGAGTGACCATCACCCTAAAAACACACAAAAAAACCCAGCAGACTTAAAAAAACCCCCCAAAATAAACAATATATACATATACACATAGAGCCCCCGGTGGCGCAGTGGGTTAAAGCGCTGAGCTGCTGAGCTTGTTGATCGAAAGGTCGCAGGTTCGATTCCGGGAAGCGGCGTGAGCTTCCACTGTCAGCTCTAGCTTCTGCCAACCTAGCAGTTTGAAAACATGCAAATGTGAGTAGATCAATAGGTACCGCTCCGGCGGAAAGGTAACGGCGCTCCATGCAGTCATGCCGGCCACATGACCTTGGAGGTGTCTACGGACAATGCTGGCTCTTCGGCTTAGAAATGGAGATGAGCACCACACCCCAGAGTCAGACATGACTGGACTTAATGTCAGGGGACTACCTTTACCTTTACCTACATATACACATACATTCATATACATATACACATGCACATGCACACATACACACACACATATATGCGCAAGCACACACATACATATACACCTATAAACATATATTTATATATTTATTTATTTATTTAACTTGTATATCGCAGTTTCTCAGCCTAACAGGCGACTCAACGCGGTTTACAACAAGGATAAGATCAATCAACGATATACAATTTAAAACCATTAGAGCACAATATACAATATTGACACAACAATAACAACAATGCATCTCATAACTAGAGTCGTGATCCAAATTTGTCGTCCATATTTCCATTCCTGTAATCGTCACATTCATTGCACTGATTAACCAAATGCCTGTTCAAACATCCAAGTTTTTAATCTCCTTCGGAACACCATTAGCGAGGGGGCTGATCTTACCTCCATGGGAAGGGCGTTCCACAGCCGAGGGGCCACCACAGAAAAGGCCCTGTCTCTCGTCCCCGCCAGCCGCACCTGTGAAGCAGGCGGGATAGAGAGCAGGGCCTCCCCAGAAGATCTCAGGGTCCTGGCGGGCTGATAGGCAGAGATACGTTCGGATAGGTAGCTTGGGCCAGAACCGTTTAGGGGTATATACACATACATACACATATAAACACACATATATGCATATACACAAGCACACACATATACACAATATACATATAAACATGCATACATACAGACACACATATGTGCAAGCACACACAAATATACACATACACACATACATATACACCTATATACATATACATACATACACATATAAACACACATATATGCATATACACAAGCACACACATATTCACAATATACATATACACATGCATACATACATACAGACACACACATATATATGCGCAAGCACACACAAATATACACATACACACACATACATATACACCTATATGCATATACACATACACACACATATAAACACACATATATGCATATACACAAGCACACACATATACACAATATACATATACACATGCACACATACATACAGACATCAGCTGGAGGAGAGGCATAGCCGGCTTAGGATTGCCTCAGCCAATGGGCAAGCCAGCGCCGCTTCGGCCTCTTGGCCAATGGGGAAGAAGGAGGCGGTCCAGGCGGGAAACAATGAAGAAATGAATGGATTAAGTGACTCAATGTATGGATAATCGCCCGCGATAACTTTGGCAGTCTTCAAGCTGGGTCTTCAATTGTCTTTGAATGTGGCAATATACATTTTTTTGTCTGACCAAAAGTCAGAACCTTTTGAAAACCTTGGGTCAGGGATATGGTTTGATTGATAGTATCTGATAGTATCTGGCTTCTGGTATCGGCCTGAGGAATGTCAACAAAGAAGGAGGCTGTGGGGACATCAATAGCCTCTTTAGGCAGGATGTCCCCTGTGGTGAGGAATGATTACATTTGCCATGGGGCACATCCTCCAGATGGGCAAACTCCGATGTCTGAAAGATCGTGCCCATTGTCCTATTGTTCATGCAAGAGTTTCTGTTGAGTCCTGATTGTTTGGGGGCTTATCTGGCCCAGGAGGGAAGAGGAAGTCTCTTGGAGCCCATGTGTGGCTGAGTTCATGAAAAGGTGACATTTCATATTTTATACAGACATATATGGGGTTCATAAGGTATACATTCCTAAAAGAGGGGAAAGAAATCATATCAACCCACCCCACCCACCAAAAAGTCAATTGAAAGCCTAAAATCATAGTGGAAGTTCATGAAGCTTGGGGAGGAAAAGGTTTCTAAAGGTTCATAGAAAAGTCCATTAAGTGTGGATTGCAGGGGCATTGCCATGTGGGGCCATGGAAAGAGCCTTAGGTTCCCACATGGGGGAGAGATAGGATATTATGGGATCATTCCAACCTGGTGTCCTTGGTAAAACTACGAATTTGTTGGTTTTGAACCATCTTTTACAAAGTCCTGGGGGGGGGGGAGGTCACCTCCAATATCAGTGTCCTTGACAAAACTATGAATTCCCTGATTTTGAACTATCTTTTACAGAGTCCTGGGGGGGAGGGGTCAGCTCCACAGAGTCATCACTTGTCAGGAGCACCTTCCACCTGGAAACCGATGTCCTAACTGCAGAAAAGCATGCAGGTCACCGACAGATCCACCGCCAAGACCCTGGACTTCGAAGACCATCCCACTTGGGCATGAGGGATCGCTGATGTTAGCAGATGCACCCTTTGGGAGTTGCAAAGAGAGTGCATTCACTGGGTTGTTGCAGGATTTTTCAGGCTATATGGCCATGTTCTAGAGGCATTCTCTCCTGAAGTTTCGCCTGCATCTATGGCAAGCATCCTCAGATGTAGTGAGGTCTGTTGGAACTAGGAAACCTTGATTAGCATTTGATGGCCTGGCAGTGGCTGGGGGAATCTTTTGTTGAGAGGTGATTAGCTGTCCCTGATTGTTTCCTCTCTGTTGTTTTGATGCAGAGGAATCCTTTGGGCATTGTAAAGACAATGCATTCATTCTATGGTGCAGATGCATCCTTTGGGCACTGCAAAGGAACTAGAATGGGGGGTTGGGTGCAAAATGTGCCAGGAGGCACTAAAATGTGCCTGAAATTGTATTGTCGAAGGTTTTCATGGCCGGAATCACTGGGTTTTTGTAGGTTTTTTCGGGCTATATGGCCATGGTCTAGAGGCATTCTCTTCTGACGTTTCGCCTGCATCTATGGCGAGCATTCTCAGAGGTAGTGAGGTCTGTTGGAAGTAGGAAAAAGAGTTTATATATCTGTGGAATGACCACGGTGGGGCAAAGGACTCTTGTCTGCTGGAGCTAGGTGTGAATGTTTCAACTGATCACCTTGATTAGCATATAATAGCTTGACAGTACCTAGAGCAAACTTTTGTTGAGAGGTGATTAGATGTCCTTGTTTGTTTCCTCTCTGTTGTTGTGCTGTTGTAATTTTAGAGTTTTTTAATACTGGTAGCCAGATTTTGTTCATTTTCATGGTTTCCTCCTTTCTGTTGAAATTGTCCACATGCTTGTGGATTTCAATGGCTTCTCTGTGTAGTCTGAGGATGCTTGCCATAGATGCAGGCAAAACGTCAGGAGAGAATGCCTCTAGACCATGGCCATATAGCCTGAAAAAACCTACGAAAACCCAGTGATTCCGGCCATGAAACCCTTCGACAATACAACAACCCAGTGCCTGAAAATGTCATGTCGTTTTGCAGCAAAAATACATTATTTCTTATAAGGAATACATCCACCTAAAAGCCACCATCCTAAGCCCAGTTTACATGTCTTGTATCAATAGACCAACAAGGCTCATTAACTTCTAATGCCTATTTGCTCCGTCCAGTCATCATGTTTCGCTTCGTTAGGATGGATGAGAAGACAGTCAATAATATTTAGCAAAGACAATATTTAGCTTTCTATGCAGAGTTTCTCATCCGTCCGAAAGCATCGCTTCCCATCGGTCCGGAATGAGAAGAATCAATATTTGAGCAGACTCCATGTCTTTGGATGCACTTCTAGTGGAGACATCTATATAAAAGCCAGAAATCCCCATAGATCCAGATACAAGCAAGGAGCCACTATGAGGACTCTTGTAAGTATATTTGGTGTTCCCAAAGTGGGTTTTTATCATCTACACTGTTGAACTAATCCAGTTTGACATTACTTGAGCTGCCATGGCTCAGTGCTGTGGAACATGGGAGTTGTAGTTTGGCCCGGACTGGACTGGACCCTCTATTGTATTATTATTATTATTATTATTATTATTATTATTATTATTATGTCAGAGCCCCCGGTGGCGCATGCAGTGGGTTAAACCCCTGTGCCGGCAGGACTGAAGACCGACAGGTCGCAGCTTCGAATCTGGGGAGAGGCGGATGAGCTCCTTCTATCAGCTCCAGCTCCTCATGTGGGAACATGAGAGAAGCCTCCCACAAGGATGATAAAAACATCAAATCATCCGGGTGTCCCCTGGGCAACATCCTTGCAGACGGCCAATTCTCTCATACCAGAAGCAACTTGCAGTTTCTCAAGTTGCTCCTGACACGATAAAAAATTATTATTATTATTATTATTCAAGTGGGACCAAACTGCATTAATTCTACATGTGTTTTTTTTAATTATTTTTTATTGTATTGTTTTATGTATTGTTTGCCAAATGTCTGGTTACTCCTGACAATATAAATAAAAATAATTAAATAAATTGTATTGTTATCACCTATTTGTAATACATTGCACGTGTTGTCCAGGAAATATAGCAAGATAGGACGGGGTCTGTGCGGGAAAGTGTACAAAGTCTTTCTATGGCATCTATGGTCCATTTATGGGGACCCCGTTAATTCAATTGGGATTTCTTAGGCAAGGAAGACTTATGGGTAAGCATGTATTTTTTTTCTCAATTTTTGAAAAATAAAAAGTTTGCCTAAAGTGTTTTTGCATTAATCTTATGTTTTCATTCCGTTTTCAAGATCTTTGCAGTCACCTTCCTGGGGCTCCTTACAGACATAGTGTCTGCAAGTAATGTAAGTACCCAGTTTTGCTTCTTTTTAAAGTCTGTCTTCCTCTGTCTGTATTGACGCGGGATGGACTAGATGACCTCAGGAGGACCCTTCCAGGGGTCTATTGAGTATGTTCTCCAGTGTAGATGCACCCATATGTCCCTGGAAAGGTCCTCCTGAGGTCATATATTCTATCCCTCACTGGAGCAGGGATCCGCCACCAAAAGATGGAACAGGTCACAGAATCAGTTGGAAGGGACCTCTAAAGGCCATCTAGTCTATCCCACTTTTGCCACCATGCAGGAAATGCACAATAAAAGCACTTCCAACAGGTGACCATCCAGACTCTTTTAAAAGCCTCCAAGTAAGGAGCTTCCACTGAATTCCAAAGCAGAGAGTTCCACTGTTGAACAGTTCTAAAAAGTTATTCCCCATATAATCATAGAATCCTAGAGTTGGAAGAGACCTCATGGGCCATCCAGTCCAACCCCATTCTGCCAAGAAGCAGGAATAATGCATTCAAATAACCCCTGACAGATGGCCATCCAGCCTCTGTTTAAAAGCTTCCAAAGAAGGAGCCTCCACCACACTCCGGGACAGAGAGTTCCACTGCTGAACGGCTCTCATGTTCAGATGGAGTCTCTTTTCCTGTCATTTACCATGGCTCCACTGAGTCCTAGTTTCCAAGGCAGTAGAAAGGAAGCCTGCTCCCTCTTCCTAATGGCATCCTTTCACCTATTTATTCATGGCTTTCATGACTTTCTCTCTTCTGGAGGATAAACAGATCCAGTAGCATAGAGAGGCATCATGACTTCCATTGACTTAGAGTCTTAGACACTAGACTTCTTCTGATGCAGCCCAAAATCCCATTGGCTTTTTCAGCTGCTGCATCACACTCTTGGCTCTTGTTCAGCTTGTTCTCCATGAAGATATCAAGATGTTTTCCAGATGTGTATCTTGCAGGAACATTATCTATTTCACATTGGACTAAGCTGCTTGCAAGAAGGTCATAGGGGACTTTATTGAAGATCTGTTGTTGTTTGCTATAGGGACATCAACCTGCTATAGCACATAATATTTATTATAATATAATATAATATAATATAATATAATATAATATAATTATTAATAATATTATAATATTATATTAATATTATAATATTATATTAATATATTATATTATAATTGTATTATATTATTATATTAAATTATTGTATTACACTACGTAACATGATTTTTGTTCCTGGTTTATAAATTACATTTGCTAATTGGTTCGATCATCAAAACACGGGAAAAGTTTAATAAACTGCAAAAGTTTTGTTTCTGCAGGAGGCCCACCGCTATGACCTCATGCGTTTCCATCCACCACAATGCCCTCCTTCATTTGGACATTGTTCATTGGATGGGGCAGCCTTTTCTATAGGGGTCCCCTTGAGGTCATCTAGCCCACCCCTAGGTGATCTGCCTCCATCCACTGCAATGCCCTCCTTTGTCCCCAGGCCATCCAGCTGATTAACAAAGGGAATGATGGAAGCACGGTCTACCAGACGGTCAACATCAACCACCACACCAACGTGGCTGCCTTCAACATCTACTCCGGACCCCACTCCAGCAACGCCATTGTGGATTACAACAGCGTAAGGAAGGGCGCTGGGGATACTGGGAGTCATAGAACTATAGAATCCTTGAGTTGGAAAGGACCTCTCAAGGCCATCTAGTCTGACTTCTTCCTGCCATAAAGGAAGACACAATCTAAGCCCTCCTGATAGATGGCCATGCAGATAGGATAGACATGATTGACAGAGAGAGAGAAAGAGATGACTGAGATGGATAGATGTGATTAGATAGATATGAAATAGATATTATATGATTAGATAGAAATAATTGAGATAGATATGATCAGATAGATATGACAGAGTTATAATAGATATTAGATATATAGATATTATTGAGATAGATATGATTGAAATATATATGACTGAGATAGATATGATAAGAGAGATATGATTGACAGATAAGTGTATGTGTATGTATGTATATGTATGTGCATGTATGTGTGTATGTGTTTATATATATATGAATGTGTTTATATATATATATGTATGTATGTGAAATACATACACACACACACTAGCCATCCCCTGCCACCAGGGGCAGCTCGTCCATTACGCGAAGTAAGTGGTCGCAGAACACTTTTTTTTGCCAGGGGTGCAGAGGCGCCTCTGTAAATGCCCCTCGGCTGCCACTTGAGGAGCGCCCCCTCAGCTCACAACAGCCCTAGCAGTCCGGGGGGAGCCTCGGCTTTCTTGCCTCGCTGCCAGGCGATCCTCTTCCCAAAGGGGCCGGGCCCTTGAGCCTTGCCTAGCCCCTCTCGTTCCTGCTCCACCCGGCCACTGGGTACGCGAGCAGAGCCGGCGCTCAATCGTTCTCCGTGTTCGATCCCTTCCCCATGACTGGCTCCCTTTCCCGATCCCCTGGCTCTCCACCCGCCTCCTCTTCTTTCCCCAATCCATGGGTGGGCCAAGGGACGGAGCCGCCGCACCTGGCCCGCTTTGGGTCCAGAGGCGTGTCTGAAGACCCCAGCGTGTGCACCAAAAGTCACCTCTTCTCCTGACTTCCTCTTCAGCCATTGGGACCGAGAGAGAGAGAGAGAGAGAGAGACCCTTTGGCTGGAGGTATCTCCCACCTCCGCTCCCTTCTTTGTTTTTGCACCTACCTTCAGGAAAGGTGGGCATCTCCACCTCTCTCTCTCTCTCTCTCTCTTGGTCCCAATGGCTGAGGAAAAAGTCAGGAGAAGAGGTGACTTTTGGTGCACACGCCGGGGTCTTCAGGCACGCCTCCGGACCCAAAGCGGGCCAGGCAAGGGAGCAAATGCGGCAAGTGTAGTTACTGGGATGTATAGTTCACCTACAATCAAAGAACATTCTGAACTCCACCAATGATGGAATTGAACCAAATATGGCACACAGAACTCCCACGACAAACAGAAAATACATATCAATTATTGGTTGGGAGGGGGTGGGTGTGCCAAAATACTGTTTGCTTACTGTTGAAAATTACCTAGGGCCGCCTCTGCCTGCCACGCGTTCCTGTGGCCCAGTCTGAGTATATGTGTGTTTGTGTATACTGTATATATGTGGTTTTGCACATGTGTTGTAATGTTTTTTTTTACTTTTTAAGTCCCTTCTGCTGTGTTTTTCAGTGTTTTTATGCATGATGGTCACTTGTTGGCCTGAGAGGTGTCTTGTGTCCAATTTTGGTGTCAATTCGTCCAGTGGTTTTTGAGTTATGTTAATCCCACAAACAAACATTACATTTTTATTTATATAGATGGATGATAGCACAGGTCCAGTGTACCATCAAGTAAAGTTTCAAATGTCATCCAATGGGGTTTCCGTGGCAGAGGAAGGATTTGAGCAAAGCTCTTCCATGTTGTAATTTTGTGCATGAATCCAAGTTCGTGCAAAGAAGGAAAAGTTCTCATTCTCTCAGCTGCTTCCGTTGCTCATGCTATCCTTGGGGGTTTTGCCTTGCAGGGCATGATCGCCTACCACATGCCCTACAAGAGGATATGTGTCGTGTCCCGGATGAACCGGAACAACTTTCCAAATATATCGCAGCTGGACCAAATGACCCATCAGGTAGGTGGCAGAATGTGTGTCGGCTTCAGCTTTTTCAGCCCTTTTTTTAGGCTGAAAAAGTCCCCCTCGGCTTATACTCGAGTCAAGGTTATTTATTATTTTCTTCTGTTATTATTTTTATTACATTTACAATTTTACTCTATTATTATTATTACATTTATTATTTTACTTTATTTATTATTGTTATTACATGTATTATTTTACGATATTATTACTGGTATTATTACATTTCCATTATTTATTTATTTATTTATTTATTTGGTAGTTTTGTATTTATTTGGTAGTCTCACCTCCATTCGAGGGACTCGGGCCGGTTTCCAACATCAATATTACAGACCGTCATTAAAACATCATATTTCTAAATCACACTAAAACATTAAAACATTGAAACAATTAAAATGGCAAAAATACAATCATATGATTACAGTGGTCAGTCGTCATCAAAGTAATTATTTGTCGTCATCCATCCATATCACAGGATCATGGCTCATTCGTTGAATGCCAATTCCCAAAGCCAGGTTTCCACCTGGTTCCTGAACGTTAAGATCGAAGGGGCAGTTCTGATCTCCAGTGGAAGGAAGTTCCAGAGTCGAGGGGCCACCACCGAGAAGGCCCTGTCTCTCGTCCCCACCAGCCGCGCCTGTGAGGCCGGTGGGATCGAGAGCAGGGCCCCTCCAGACAATCTTAGTAATCTTGCTGGCTCAGAGGGGAGGATACGTTCGGATAGGTAAATTGGGCTGGAGTCGTTTAGGGCTTTATAGGTTAACACCAGCACTTTGAATTGTGCTCGGAAGCTGACTGGCGGTCAGTGGAGCTGGTGCAACTCCTCTGTTGCACCAGCTCCACTGGCCGCCAGTCAGCTTCCGAGCACAATTCAAAGTGCTGGTGTTAACCTATAAAGCCCTAAACGACTCCAGCCCAATTTACCTGTATGCTCCCTGTATGCTCCCTGTACCCCGCTACCGTTAGTAACCCGGCTGCCGCACATTGGACTAATTGAAGCTTCCGGGCAGTCTTCAGAGGCAACCCCACATATAGAGCGTTGCAGTAATCTAAACGGGATGTAACCAAAGTGTGGCCAAGTCAGACTTCCCAAGGTACGGGCGCAGCTGGCGCACGAGTTTTAATTGTGCAAAAGCTCCCCTGACCACCGCTGAAACCTAGGGCTCCAGGCTCAGCGATGAGTCCAGGATCACTCCCAAACTGCGAACCTGCGCCTTCAGGGGGAGTGTAACCCTGTCTAGCACAGGGTTAAACCCTATGCCCTGTTCGGCCTTTCGACTGACCAGGAGTACCTCTGTCTTGTCTGGATTTAATTTCAATCTGTTGTCCAGCATCCAGTCCGTCACAGCGGCCAAGCACCGGTTCAGGACTTGAACAGCCTCCTTAGTAGCAGGTGGGAAGGAGTAACAGAGTTGGACATCATCTGCGTACAGATGACACTGCACCCCGAAACTCCGGATGATCTCTCCCAATGGCTTCATGTAGATGTTAAATAACATAGTGGACAGTATTGAACCCTGCGAGACTCTACAGTACAATGGCCGTGGGGTTGAGCAGGAGTCCCCTAGTGACACCTTCTGGGAGCGACCCTTGAGGAAGGACCGGAGCCACTGCAAAGCAGTACCCCCAAGGCCCATTCCCGCGAGGCGTCCCAGAAGGATACCGTGGTTGACGGTATCGAAGGCTGACGAGAGGTCCAGCAGAACCAACAGGGACACACTCCCCCTGTCCAGTTCCCGGCGAAGATCATCCACTAAGGCGACCAAGGCTGTCTCGGTACCATGCCCCGGCCTAAAGCCAGACTGTGACGGATCTAGATAGTCTGTGTCCACCAGGAATTCCTGGAGTTGCGAGGCCACCACACGTTCCAGGACTTTGCCCAAATAGGGGAGATTGGAAACTGGCCGAAAGTTGACAAATTGAGTGGGGTCCAGTGATGGTTTTTCAACAGTGGTTTTATAGCAGCTTGTTTTAAGCTGGCTGGAATATTGCCTTCCCGAAGGGATGCATTAACCACCACCTTTACCCGCTCTGCCAAACCCCCTCTGGCTTCCTTGACCAGCCAGGATGGCCAGGGGTCTAGGATGCATGTGGTTGGCCTCACCTCCCCAAGAATCCCGATGACATCCTCAATTATATTATTATTATTATTATTATTATTATTATTATTATTATTACATTTATTATTTTACTCTCTTTATTATTATTGGAAGGATACATAAGCACATTTACATTGAAGAAGGTTAGAATAATGGTTTAATCAGAGTTGGACAGTCTTATCTTAAATTACAGTTTTATGTAAATATTTAATCTACTGATGCCTCAATTAACGTAATTTTATTGGTATCTATTTTTATTTTGAAATTTACCACTAGATGCTGCATTTCCCATCCTCGGCTTATACTCAAGTCAATACGTTTTCCCAGTTTTTTGTGATAAAATTAGCTGCCTCGGCTTATATTCGGGTCGGCTTATACTCGAGTATATCCGGTAGTGGATTTTTCAACCTTAGTGGAGTCATTGTATATGCATTTGTTATATCTTTGCTGCCACCTTGTGTCCAGAATGGTGAATTGTATGGTTGGATTTTTCAGTTTTTTAAAAGTTTTCAAAAGTGCTATAGATCCCATGGATTGCATTACATTGTAGTTTCCTCTCGCCATGCAATCTATATAGGGCCAATCGATCCATTCCATTAGCAGAAGTTATGGGATTTCTCGCCAACTGGTCTCCAACATGGGCACCCTTGGGGCCCCGATCCAGGCCATTTGCAGCGGCTTGACAACCTACTGGGCTACGGAGTATGCAAGTGAGTTTGCCTGGAATTATTGTTATTAATATTGTGAAATTATTATTATATTAAATTATTGTTGTATTGTAAACAACCTTGAGTCACCTTCAGGCTGAGAAAGGCGGTATATAAATATGGTAAATAAATAAATAAATTGTTATTATTATTTAATTAAATTATGTTATTATTAAATTATGATGGTTAAATGATTAAATTATTATTATGATTAAATTATTACAATATTAAATACGAATAACTATAATAAAACAATAACAATATTATTATTAAATTATTATTCTTAAATTATATTATTATCCTTATTAAATTATTATTTCATTATTGTTTCATTATTATTACAATTTAAGAATAATTGATAATGTAATGATTAAATTATTACATTATTAAATACGAATAACTATGATAAAACAATAACAATATTATTATTAAATTATTAAATTATTATTCTTAAATTATACTATTATCCTTATTAAATTATTATTTCATTATTGTTTCATTATTATTATAATTTAAGAATAATAATTTAATAATTTAATAATAATGTTGTTATTGTTTTATTATAGTTATTTGTATTTAATAATGTAATAATTTAATCATAATATTTTAATGATATATTATTATCCTTATTGAATTATTATTTCATTACTGTTTCATTATTATTATATCATTAAAATATGATATTAATATTTTATATCATTATTATAATTAAATTATTTGATTATTATTATTAAATTAAATTATTATTATTAAAATATTAAATTATTATTGTTTCATTATTATTATTTCATTTATTATCAAATTATTATTGTTTCATTATTATTATTAAATTATTATTAGATTATTATTATTAAATTATTATATTTATTGTTATTATTATTATTGTGCAGGAGGCAAGGTGTTGTTGTTGTTGTTTTGTTGTTGTTGTTGTTGTTGTTGTTGTTTCAAGTAGTTTCCCATTATTCCAGGGCTAAGGGAGTGTGATTCCTTCTATGGGTTTCTATGGGCAAAACAGGCTTTTCATAAGACTACAGATTAAAATGTATCTGTTGCCTTATGGGGAGCTCATACATTTCTTAGGCAAAGTTGGCATTTGCTGGCAGTCTCCCCTCCACGTACCATCCAAGCCTGACCCTGCTTAGCTTCCATGCTCAGACAGGATCTGGTGCTTTTAAGGTATTTAGCCTTGCCCTGAGTGGAATTTCTTTAAGCAAATGATGCTCAGAGGTACTTTTGCTAGCATAGAGTGTATAGGCTTGCATTCGCAGTCTCCCCTCCAAGTACCATCCAGGCCTGACCCTGCTTAGCTTCCATGCTCAGACAGGATCTGGTGCTTTTAAGGTATTTAGCCTTGCCCTGAGTGGAATTTCTTTAAGCAAATGATGCTCAGAGGTACTTTTGCTAGCATAGAGTGTATAGGCTTGCATTCGCAGTCTCCCCTCCAAGTACCATCTAGGCCTGACCCTGCTTAGCTTCCATGATCAGACAGGATTTGGTGCTTTTAAGGTATTTAGCCTTGCCCTGAGTGGGATTTCTTTAAGCAAATGATGCCCAGAGGTACTTTTGCTAGCATAGAGTGTATAGGCTTGCATTGGCAGTCTCCCCTCCAAGTACCATCCAGGCCTGACCCTGCTTAGCTTCCATGATCAGACAGGATTTGGTGCTTTTAAGGTATTTAGCCTTGCCCTGAGTGGGATTTCTTTAAGCAAATGATGCCCAGAGGTACTTTTGCTAGCATAGAGTGTATAGGCTTGCATTGGCAGTCTCCCCTCCAAGTACCATCCAGGCCTGACCCTGCTTAGCTTCCATGATCAGACAGGATTTGGTGCTTTTAAGGTATTTAGCCTTGCCCTGAGTGGGATTTCTTTAAGCAAATGATGCTCAGATTTACTTTTGCTAGCATAGAGTGTATAGGCTTGCATTGGCGGTCTCCCCTCCAAGCGCCATCCAAGGCCAACCCTGCTTAGCATCCAAGACCAGACTGGGACTGCAATGACTTGACCCCCTTTTCTCTCCCTTTAGGGCCGCCTCCATTAGTGGGAGGCCGGGCTTGTGCCAGGGTCAACCTCCTCATCCTGAATGTGAACTTATGTGGAGGAATCTCCCTCTTCTAACCGGATGAAGCGCCCGCCTCTCCACCTATTCCGCTCCAGCTTCCGAGTCAGTCGGGCTGCGAATCCGCTCCAGGGTTTATTTATCCCAGACATGTAAAGCAGCTCTTTGAGTTTCAGCCCATTGGGCACTCTGTCAGAAATAAAAGTTTCTCATTGGATGAGTTTGTTAAAGTTCGGACTAAAACCCAAAGCGGATTCGAAAGACTCCAATCTCCAAACATTTTTCCCCTGATTGGATAAGTCAATTAAAGTTCGGACTAAAACCCAAACTAGACTTCAAACACTGAAACATTTTTCCCCCTCGTTAAATAGTTTCATTAAAGTTTGGACTGAAACCCAAAGCGAACTCAAAAGTTTTAATGCAACTCGACTGTTGTTTTTTTCCTAATTGAACAGATCCATTAAAGTTCAGACTAGATTCCAGTATCATTAAAGTTCAGACTAGAACCCAATGCGAACTTAAAGACTGTGATCTCCAAAATGGTTTATTTTTCACCTATTTTGGACAAGGCTGTTAAAAGTTCATTGGATTAAATTAACCTAAAAGACTGTGATCTCTTTCCTCATTGGATAAAATTAATTAAAGTTCGGACTAAAACCCAAAGCGAATTTAAAGACTGTGATCTCCAAAATGGTTTATTTTTCACCTATTTTGGACAAGGCTGTTAAAAGTTAATTGGATTAAATTAACCTAAAAGCCTGTGATCTCTTTCCTCATTGGATAACATCAATTAAAGTTCGGACTAAAACTCAAAGCGGATTCTAACGGTTTTGCTCCTGCTTTTAAATGAATTTGTTAAATGTTTGTTGGATAAGTTTGTTAAAGCCCAGACTAAAAGACTGCCATAGTTCTTTATTATTGGATCAACCTGTTAAAGTTCAGACTAAAACCCGGAGTGGACTCCCAAGCCCCATTGACTTGGAAGCCCTGCATGAAAAGGCCAAAGACTTGGAGACTTTCATTGCAAACACTGGAGTTCTATGTAACTACTTTCTTTCTTGGACAAAGTAACTATGGTGTAATAGAACTACTTTAAAAGAATTTGGGTTAAAAAATTTACATTAATTGTTTTTTCTTCCCAAATATGTAATGGAAATCAATAAAAAATATATGCCAAAAAGTGGTGCAAAAGGCTGTTCTTTTTCAACCAACTTGTAGATATATGTCACTTTTTTGCAAGTGTTTTCATTTGGTTTCGACGCCTCTTCGCTATCAATGAATAGGAATGGCGATTGTCAATGTTAAAATCTATCAGTGAGAATAATGGTGCAAATTCGAAGGTGACTGTTAAAACTGGATATAAATAAATAGTAAATCTGAACCATGAATTAAGTTGTAACTTAACATAAGTCTGTTAAACAAAGTTTCTTGAAGATAGTGCCTGTTTCCTGTAAACAAGACTGCAAGACCCAATAGACTATTTGGAAATCTTACAATTCCTGCTTGTTCATTAATAAAGACTGTTGTATTTAAGCTTAAGTCTCCTAAAGCCTCTTTAATAGGGGAAATTCCTCTAAAGGTTCTTTCTCGGGCCCCTGAGCTTTCCTCTCTTAGAAGCATTTAATTTCAGCTCCAGCGGCGACAGCAAATCAACTATACTGCAAATAAGGCCCGTAGCCAGGATTTTGTTTCGGGTGGGGGGGGGGCTGATTTTTTTTCAGGGGGGGTTTCGGGGGGGCTGAGTTTCGGGGGGGGCTGAGTCTGAGTGAAAGAGGGTCTAGCCTAGCAAACCTTTTGTATCATTACCCCAATACCCCAATGCAGAGGCGGCCCTAGGTAATTTTCAACGGTAAGCAAACAGTATTTTGGCACACCCCCCCCAAACAATCATTGATATATATTTTCTGTTCATTGTGGGAGTTCTGTGTGCCATATATGGTTCAATTCCATCATTGGTGGAGTTCAGAATGCTCTTTGATTGTAGGTGAACATCCCAGTAACTACAGTTGCCGCACTTGCTCCCTTGCCTGGCCCACTTTGGGTCCGGAGGCGTGCCTGAAGACCCCGGCGTGTGCACCAAAAGTCACCTCTTCTCCTGACTTTCTCCTCAGCCATTGGGACCGAGAGAGAGAAAGAGAGACAGAGGTGGAGATGCCCACCTTTCCTGAAGGTAGGCGCAAAAACAAAGGAGGGAGCGGAGATGGGAGATACCTCCAGCCAAAAGGTCTCTCTATCTCTCTCTTGGTCCCAATGGCTGAAGAAAAAGTCAGGAGAAGAGGCGACTTTTGGTGTGCATGCTGGGGTCTTCAAACATGCCTCCGGACTCGAAGCGGGCCAGGTGTGGTGGCTCCGCCCCTTGGCCCACCCACAGATTGGGGAGAGGAGAGGAGGCGGGTGGAGCGCCGGGGGATCAGGAAAGGGAGCCGGTCATGGGGAACGGATCGAACGCGGAGAACGATTGAGCGCCGGCTCTGCTTGCGCACCCAGTGGCCGGGTGGAGCAGGAACGAGAGGGGCTAGGCAAGGCTCAACGGCCTGGCCCCTTTGGGAAGAGGATCGCTCGGCAGCGAGGCAAGAAAGCCGAGCCCCCCCCCCCCCCCCCGGACTGCTAGGGCTGTTGTGAGCTGAGGGGGCGCTCCTCAAGTGGCGGTCGAGGGGGATTTACAGAGGTGCCTCTGCGCCCCTGGCAAAAAAAAAGTGTTCTGCGACCGCTTACTTCGCGTAATGGACGAGCCGCCCCTGCCCCCATGCATATGGGTGTTGCAATCCAGAGCAGGGAACGAGGCCCTAAGATAACTATCCACCACACTTGGCTGTGAAAAACAATCCTTTTTTATTGAAGAAAAATGGTTACAAAATAAAGGAAAAATGCAAGTCAAAAGCCACAGCAAAATCAGCAAACATGAATTTAAATGGACAAAGCAAAACCAAAAGCCTCTCTGAGAAATACTGGAATCTGTTAGCAATCCACTAACCGTACTTGATATCCTAGAAATCTTCGCAAACTATGGCCAGGGAACCGGGAGAACTGCCAACGTCTTCATCAATTCTGAAACTATGCCTGAACTGAGACAATCAGCCCGGCGTATTGCAATTAAAACTCAAGAATTGGTTCCGTGAGCCGCCCTTCTTTTTTGAAGCCAATGTTTTTAATTCTTGAATTCGGGAGGATCGACACAAACTGAGTGATTTACTTCTGTCTTCCCAAATTTGGCCCCTTCTGTTGTCATTACAGTTAACAGGTGCAGAAGGGAGGGAAAGTTCAAGGTCTCCCTCTGAAACATTCTCATGAACACTGGTACTTTCATTTTCCAAATCTACAGAAGTTCCTTCCTCACTAATTTCAGGAGCATTGGCATCAAAAGGTACATTTCCACTAGCATCACTTCCACTTTCATTAGCATCAGGAGGAACAAACAGAGAATCAGGTTCAAGTTCAAACTCAGGCTGAACCCCAACAATGGGATATATTGAGTATGGCGATGAGATCATGATATGAATAAACATAAGTTTAAGTAATGCACCAGTAAGGCCTTTTCACGAACCACCATGAGAATTTTGGGGGGGGGGGCTGAAGCCCCCTGAGCCCCCCCCCCCCCCAGCTACATGCCTGCTGCAAATGCTTACTTTGCGTCAGGCCCGTAGTCAGGATTTCGTTTCGGGGGGGGGGCTGAATTTTTTTCAGGGGGGGTTTCGGGGGGGCTGAGTTTCGGGGGGGGGGGCTGAGTCTGAGTGAAAGAGGGTCTAGCCTAGCAAACCTTTTGTATCATTACCCCAATACCCCCATGCATATGGGATATATTGAGTATGGTGATCAGATCATGATATGAATAAACATAACAGTTTAAATAATGCACCAATAAGGCCTTTTCGCGAACCACCATCAGAATTTTGGGGGGGGGCTGAAGCCCCCCAAGCCCCCCCCCCCTGGCTACATGCCTGCCCCTGGCTACAGGTCTGATTGGAGCTGAACAAGGCAGTACCTGTGCTGCGTACCAGTACTGCCATCTGTTGAGGAGTTATGAAGGTGGAGGCATTACTTTTCATTCAACCCTGGTTAAGTAACAAAGAAGCGCCTGCTTTGCCCGACTTGGCCACGAGGTGGCGCGCGCTTGCTTCCTAATCTTGCCCGGGGAAAGGCAAGCAAAGAAAGAAAGAAACCCAAGAAGCAGCTGCAAGAAGGATGGAAAAAAATGCACACACACAAAAAAAAGTGGGGGGAGAGAAAGAGGGAGAGGAGAAGAGCCTTCCCACTTTCTCCCAAATCTGGGGCAAAGCGAAGCCTCCTCCGGAAACTTGCTCCCTTTTGTGTTGAGTTTGCAAAAAGCAGGGAGACTTTTGTTTGTTTTGCAAAACTAAAAGAACTCCACAAAGTTTTGCAAAAGTTTTTTTTTTGCAAAAGAAGAAGGAGAAGGGAAATATCTGGAAAAGCTGGCCTTGGATGCAAAGCAACAAAGGAAGAGTGGGGATTGGGATTTTGTGCAATTTTTAAAAATATTTTTTTAATCCAATTTTTTGGAAAAAATTATTTCTTGCTTTCTGGATGGGGTCGAGGTAGAGGCTTTCTGGGGTTTTTTTTTTCCTGGGATGGCGGTGCTGAGGGTCCCCAGGAGAGTGGCCCTGCCTGGCGCCCTCCTTCTCCTCCTCCTCTTCCTCCTGGCTGGCCAGGATGAGGCCAAGAAGCAGCAGCAGCAGCAGCAGGATGGAGGGGCCGCCTGCTATGGGGGGTTCGACCTCTACTTCGTGCTCGACAAGTAAGTAAGAAGCAAGGAAAGCTGGCTGGAAGGCTGGCTGGAAGGCTGCAGGCATTGCATTGGAGACTCAGGTCTTGCCCAGGTTGGCATCCAATGCATCTCCTCTCTTGGGGTTGCTTCTCCTTCATTGCTTGGAGGCTCCTTTGGGAGAGGTCAAGCTGGGTATATCAACACATATAATAATAATAATAATAATAATAATAATAATAATTATTATTATTAATATTATTAGTATTATTATATATTATATAATAATAATAATTATTATTATTATTAATATTATTATTATTATTAATAATAATAATTTCCCAAAGGAGATAAACTCTGCAGGTATTATTATTATATTATATTACATAATAATAATAATATATTATTATTATTATGTAATATTATATTATTATTATTATGTAATATTATATTATTATTATTATGTAATATATTATTATTATTATTGCATTTGTTTATACCCCACTTTGCCTCTCTCAAAGGAGACTCAAAGTGGCTCTGCATCTATTATTATTATATTATATTATAATATATTATCTATTATTATTATATTTATTTATACTCTGCTTTACCTCTCTCAAAGGAGACTCAAAGTGGCTCTGCGTCTATTATTATTATACTATATTATAATATATTATCTATTGTTATTATATTTATTTATACCCTGCTTTACCTCTCTCAAAGGAGACTCAAAGTGGCTCTGCGTCTATTATTATAATATTATATTATAATATATTATCTATTATTATATTTATTTATACTCTGCTTTACCTCTCTCAAAGGAGACAAGAACTGGCTCTGCGTCTATTATTATTATATTATATTATAATATATTATCTATTGTTATTATATTTATTTATACCCTGCTTTACCTCTCTCAAAGGAGACAAGAACTGGCTCTGCATCAATTATTATTATATATTTAATTATATTATAATTACCTAAAATTATTCTATTATTTATTATTATTATTATTATTTAATTCTATTATTATTATTATATTTATTTATACCCTGCTTTATCTCTCCCAAAGGAGACAAGAAGCAGCTCTGCATCTATTATTATTATTATTATTATTATTATATTTATACCCTGTTTTACCTCTCCCAAAGGAGACTAAAAGCAGCTCTGCATCAAGAATTATTATTATTATTATTATTATTATACTTATTTATACCCTGTTTTACCTCTCCCAAAGGAGACTAAAAGCAGCTCTGCATCAAGAATTATTATTTATTATATTCATTTATACCCTGCTTTATCTCTCCCAAAGGAGACTAAAAGCAGCTCTGCATCAAGAATTATATTATATTATAATATTATATTATAATTACCTAATATTATTATATTGTATTGTCGAAGGCTTTCATGGCCAGAATCACTGGGTTGTTGTAGGTTTTTTCGGGCTATATGGCCATGGTCTAGAGGCATTCTCTCCTGACGTTTCACCTGCATCTATAGCAAGCATCCTCAGAGGTAGTGAGGTCTGTTGGAAGTAGGAAAAAGGGTTTATATATCTGTGGAATGACCAGGGTGAGACAAAGGACTTTTGTCTGCTGGTGCTAGATGTGAATGTTTCAGCTGATCACCTTGATTAGCATTCAATGGCTTGGAAGTGCCTGGTGGGAATCTCTTGTTGAGAGTGAATTGATGTGCCTGATTGTTTCCTCTCTGCTGTTTTGCTGTTGTAATTTTTGAGTTTTTTAATACTGGTAGCCAGACTACACAGAGAAGCCATTGAAATCCACAAGCATGTGGACAATTTCAACAGAAAGGAGGAAACCATGAAGATGAACAAAATCTGGCTACCAGTATTAAAAAACTCAAAAATTACAACAGCAAAACAACAGAGAGGAAACAGAGAAGAAACAATCAGGCACATCAATTCACTCTCAACAAGAGTATAATAGAATTAAATATAATAATAAATAATATAATAATATTAGGAAATTATATTATAGTAAAATATAATATAATAATAATTGATGCAGAGCCACTTTGAGTCTCCTTTGAGAAAGGTAAAGCAGGGTATAAATAAATATATTCATAATAGAATTAAATATAATAATAAATGATGTAATAATATTAGGTAACTATAGGGATAGGTAAAGTGGGGTATAAATAAATATAATCATAATAGAATTAAATATAATAATAAAATAATAATAATAATAGGTAATTATATTATCATAAAATATAATATAATAGACGCAGAGCCACTTTGAGTCTCCTTTGGGATAGGTAAAGTGGGGTATAAATAAATATAATAATAATAGAATTAAATATAATAATAAATGATATAATAATATTAGGTAATTATATTATATTATAGTAAAATGTAATATTATAATAATTGATGCAGAGCTGCTTTGAGTCTCCTTTGAGAGAGGTAAAGCAGGTATAAATAAATATAATAATATAATAAAGTATAATAATAATATAATATTAGGTCATTATAATATTATAATAAAATATAATATTATAATAGATGCAGAGCCGCTTGTCTCATTTGGGAGAGGTAAAGCAGGGTATTAATAATAATAATAATAATAATAATATAGATACATAGCCGCGTCTTGTCTCCTTTGGGAGAGGTAAAGCAGGGTATAAATCTATATAAATAAAAAGTGGGGTATAAATATAATAATAATAATAATAATAATAATAATAATAATAATAATAATAATATAGGTCCATAGCCACTTTGAGTCTCCTTTGGGATAGGTAAAGTGGGGTATAAATAAGTATAATAATAATAATATAGAGACATATACATTGAGTCTCCTTTGAGAGAGGTAAAGCGGGGTATAAATAAATATAATGATAATAATAATATAGAGACATACACTTTGAGTCTCCTTTGGGAGAGGTCAAGCTGGGTATCAACAAATATAATAATAATAATAATAACAATAATAATAATTCCAACAGACCTCACTACCTCTGAGGATGCTTGCCATAGATGCAGGTGAAACGTCAGGAGAAAATGCCTTTAGGACATGGCCATATAGCCCAAAAAAACCTACAACAACCCACAATAATAATATATTATTATGTAATATAATATAATAATAATAATAATAATAATAATAGATGCAGAGCCGCTTCTTGTCTCCTTTGATACAGGTAAAGTGTGGTATAAACAAATATAATGATAATAATAATATAGATACATAGCTACTTTGAGTCTCCTTTGAGAGAGGTAAAGCGGGGTATAAATAAATATAATAATATATAATAATAGTTAATAATAATAATAATAATAATAATAATAATAATGGATACATAATTGCTTTGAATCTTCTTTGAGAGAGGTAAAGCGGGGTATAAACAAATATAATAATAACAGCAAAGCCACTGAATCTCCTTTGGGATAGGTAAAGTGGGGTATAAATAAATATAATAATAATAATAATATAGAGACACGCTTTGAGTCTCCTTTGAGAGAGGTAAAGCAGGGTGTAAATAAATATAATAATATAATAAAATATAATAATAGTAATACATAATAATAGTAATCATGATAATGGATACATAGTCACTTTGAGTCTCCTTTGGGGGATAGGTAAAGTGTGGTATAAACAAATATAATGATAATAATAATATAGATACATAGCTACTTTGAGTCTCCTTTGAGAGAGGTAAAGGCGGGGTATAAATAAATATAATAATAATATAATAAAATATAATAATAGTAATTAATAATAATAATTGATACATAATTGCTTTGAGTCTCCTTTGAGAGAGCTAAAGTGGGGCATAAATAAATATTATTATAATAATATAGATACATAGCCACTGAGTCTCCTTTGGGATAGGTAAAGTGGGGTATAAATCAATATAATAAATAATATAATAAAATATAATAATAGTAATACATATTAATGATAATAATAATAATGGATACATAGCCACTTTGAGTCTCATTTGGGATAGGTAAAGTGAGGTATAAACAAATATGATGATGATGATGATGATGATGATGATAATAATAATAATAATATAGATACATAGCCGCTTTGAGTCTCCTTTGAGAGAGGTAAAGCTGAGTATCAACAAATATAATAATAATAATAATAATATATTATTATTATTATTATTATGTAATATAATATAATGATAATAGCTGCAGAGCCGCTTCTTGTCTCCTTTGGGAGAGGTAAAGCAGGGTATAAATATATCTATATAAATAAAAATGTAATATTTGTTTGTGGGATTAACATAACTGAAAAACCACAGGACGAATTGACACCAAATTTGTACACAAGACATTGAACAACTCAATGTATGTCCTTCACTCAAAAAAATTGATTTTGTCATTTGGGAGTTGTAGTTGCTGGGATTTATAGTTCACCTACAATCAAAGAGCATTCTGAACCCCACCAACGATGGAATTGAACCAAACTTGGCACACAGTTCTCCCACGACCAACAGAAAATACTGGAAGGGTTTGGTGGGCAGTGTCCTTTGGTTTTGGAGTTGTAGTTCACCTACATCCAGAGAGCACTGTGGACTCAAACAATGATGGATGTGGACTAAACTCTACACAAATACTCAATATGCCCAAATGTGAACACTGGTGGAGTTTGGGGAAAATAGAATCTTGACATTTGGGAGATGTAGTTGCTGGGATTTGTAGTTCACCTACAATCACAGAGCAATCTGAACCCCACCGACGATAGAATTGGGCCAAACCTCCCATACAGAACCGCCATGCCCACCAGAGAGGGCCACAACAACAACAACAACAACAAAACAACAACAACAACATAATAATAATAATAATAATAATAATAATGGATACATAGCCACTTTGAGTTTCTTTCGGGAGAGGCAAAGCAGGGTATTAAATGTAATTAATATAATAATAGAATATAATAATAATAATAATAATAATAATAATAATAATAAATCATATGATAATATTAGATAATTATATAATATATAATACATACATACATAGCCGCCTCGAGTCTCCTTTGGGAGAGGTAAAGTGGGGTATAAATAAATATTTGTAATCTATATAAATAAAAATGTAATGTTCGTTTGTGGGATTAACATAACTCAAAAACCACTGGACGAATTGACACCAAATTTGGACGCAATACACCTATCAGTCCAACGAGTGACCATCAGTCATAAAAACACTGAAAAACACAGCAGAAGGGACTTAAAAAGCCAAAAAGAAATGCACTACAATGCGCAAAACCACATATATACACAAACACACATATATACACATATACAAAAATATACACACACATATATGTAAACACACAAAACACATATAAACAGACAGGGCCACAGCAACGCGTGGCAGGGGACTGCTAGTAATAAATAGTATGATTATATTATAATAAAATACAATACTACTACTACTAATAGTAATAGTAATAGTAATAGTAATAATAGATACATAGTAAGAGATAAAGTGGGGTATAAATAAACATCATAATGATGATGATGGTGATGATGGTTATCCATTACTGGGCCTTAAATTTCCCTGCAGTCATTTGGGGAGTCCAACCTTATTGCGGAATTAATTTGCTTTAACTGCTATGAGGCCCTGGGAGTTGTAGTTTTCCAAGTTGTGCAGCCATTGGTGCATCTACACTGCGGAATTCATCCAGTTTTACAGCATTTTGATTACTGTGGGACCCTGGGAGTGGTAGTTTCCTAAGGTCTACAGCCTTGGATCCATCTACACTATGGAATTCATAGAATCATAGAATCAAAGAGTTGGAAGAGACCTCATGGGCCATCCAGTCCAACCCCATTCTGCCAAGAAGCAGGAATATTGCATTCAAATCACCCCTGACAGATGGCCATCCAGCCTCTGTTTAAAAGCTTCCAAAGAAGGAGCCTCCACCACACTCCGGGGCAGAGAGTTCCACTGCTGAACGGCTCTCACAGTCAGGAAGTTCTTCCTCATGTTCAGATGGAATCTCCTTTCTTGTAGTTTGAAGCCATTGTTCCGCGTCCTAGTCTCCAGGGAAGCAGAAAACAAGCTTGCTCCTTCCTCCCTGTGGCTTCCTCTCACATATTTATACATGGCTATCATATCTCCTCTCAGCCTTCTCTTCTTCAGGCTAAACATGCCCAGCTCCTTAAGCCGCTCCTCATAGGGCTTGTTCTCCAGAATTAATCCACTTTGGTGCTGCTTTAAATGACATGGGACCCTGGGGATTGTAGTTTTTGCAAGATCTATGTCGCTTGGATCATCTATCTACACTTTAGAAGTAATTACCTCTCATTCCCTGCTAAAGGCGATGGCATCCCTGGAGTTGCAGTTTTCCAATGCTTGTAATTTTCTGTGGGTGGAATTAATCCAGTTTTGTATTACTTTCAGTGCCATGGAATGCTAGGAAGTTGTAGCTTTGCAAGGTTTTTTGCCTTCTCTGCCCAGGAGCGATGGTTCCCTACCAAACTATAAATCCCAGGATTGCATAGCATAGAGCCCGGGCAGTAGTTCAAAGGGGAGCCAAACTGGATTCATCCCACAGTGTAGATGCGCCTTTGCAGAGAAAATAATTGCATTTTTGAGGATTGAAAAAGCTCCTAATGCAGAGAAAATGCTCTGCGCTTTCAGTTTGCTGGGAAGCTTATTCCATTGATAATATTGATGAGGATACTACCAATAATAATAGTAATGATGATGATGATGATGATGTCTCGCTTTTGTCTCTTGATTGAGACACAAAGCGACTTGCAGTGTGAAAATAATGCGATTTTTAAAAGCACAACATGCAGGTATTAAAATAGAATTAAGCAATTAAGCAGTCCATTGTTATTGCTATTATTATAACATATAATACCAATAATAATAATAATAATAATTTGCTTTTGTCTTTTGATTGAGACACAAAGCGACTCCTAACGTGAAAATAGTGCAATTTTAAAAGCATAGAATTAAGCAATACAGTCAATCTGTTGTTGTTGTTGTTGTTGTTGTTGTTATTAGGGACTATAAATCCCAGCATAACTGGATGGAGATGCTGTGAGTTGCACTCCAAAAAGGTCTCTTTCTTTATGTTTTGCAATCTCTAGATTGTACCATTTGGGGGGGGGGGGGGACGACACCATAATAATAATAATAATAATAATAATAATAATAATAATAAATATTATTAATATTATAATATTTATTATTATTATTATTGTCAGGTGCTTAATAATAATTCTCATCATTATCATTGTTATATGAAGGTATGTATATAATAATAATATACAGCAATGTGTGTATGCATGTGTGTGTATGCCTTCAACCATATTAAAGACCCAGATCTTGTATGTATATTATATGTATAATAATAATAATAATCAAATGCAGGTATGTATATAATAATAATAATAATAATAATAATAATATGCAGGTTTGTGTGTATGCATATGTATATGTATGTCTGTGTGCATGTATAATCAAAGAGTTGGAAGAGACCTCATGGGCCATCCAGTCCAAGCCCCTGCCAAGAAGCAGGAATATTGCATTCAAATCACCCCTGACAGATGGCTATCCAGCCTCTGTTTAAAATCTTCCAAAGAAGGAGCCTCCACCACATTCCGGGGCAGAGAGTTCCACTGCTGAACGGCTCTCACAGTCAGGAAGTTCTTCCTCATGTTCAGATGGAATCTCCTTTCCTTCAACCATATTGGAGACCCAGATCTTGTATGCATTATATATAATAATAGTATTAATAATAGTAATAAATTGCAAGTATGTTTATTATTATTATTATACACAGGTATGTACAGGTATGTATATATACTACCTTCAACCATATTAGAGACCCAGATCTTTTATGTATTATATATAACAATAATAGTAATAATAATAATAATAATAATAAATTGCAAGTATGTTTATTATTATTATTATTATTATTATTATTATTATTATATACAGGTGTATGTATGTATTTATGTGTGTGTGTGTGTGTATATATATATATATATATATATCTTCAACCATATTAGAGACCCAGATCTTGTATGTATTTAATAATAATAAGAAGAAGAAGAAGTTGCAAGTATGATTATTATTATTACTATTATTATTATATACAGGTATGTATGTATTTATGTGTGTATGTGTATATATATATGTGTGTGTATATATATATATACCTTCAACCATATTAGAGACCCAGATCTTGCATGTATTTAATAATAATAATAATAAGAAGTTGCAAGTATGATTATGATTATTATTATTATTACTATTATATACAGGTATGTATGTATTTATGTGTGTATGTATATATATATGTGTGTGTGTGTGTGTATATATATATATATATATACCTTCAACCATATTAGAGACCCAGATCTTGTATTTAATAATAATAATAATAAGTTGCAAGTATGTTTATTATTATTATTATTATTATTATTATTATTGTTATTATTATTATTATTATTATTATTATTATATACCTGTATGTGGGAGCCCCCGGTGGCGCAGTGGGTTAAAGCACTGAGCTGCTGAGCTTGTTGATCGAAAGGTCGCAGGTTCGATTCCGGGGAGCGGCGTGAGCTTCCGCTGTCAGCCCTAGCTTTTGCCAACATAGCAGTTCGAAAACATGCAAATGTGAGTAGATTAATAGGTACCGCTCCGGCGGGAAGGTAACGGCGCGCCATGCAGTCATGCCGGCCACATGACCTTGGAGGTGTCTATGGACAACGCTGGCTCTTCGGCTTAGAAATGGAGATGAGCACCACACCCCAGAGTCAGACATGACTGGACTTAATGTCAGGGGACTACCTTTACCTTTACCTATACCTGTATGTATGTGTGTGTGTGTGTGTGTGTGTGTATGCTTTCAACCATATTAGTGACCCATTTTGTAGGGTTTTCTTAGGCAAGCTTGGTTTGGCAGCCCTTTTTCATTGTCGGTCTCCCATCCAAGTGCTGACCAGGGCCGGCCCTGCTTAGCTCCCAAAACCTAGGCCAGATCTAATGCCTGTTGGGCTCTCTCTGCAAATCCTTTACTTTTCCCTAAAAGTAACCACTTTCTAAGTGGCCTTGCATTATTATTATTACAAGACATTCCTCTGGCATGGATGGATTGCAAAAAGGCTCCTTGGGGTCTAGCAGATGTTGCAGAAGAAAGAAAGCCCTGGCGTGCTCCATGTGCTGGAAAGCGCATTGTTTTGAGTTTGTTTTAAATCATACATTTAGACAGTATTTCGCATCTCACTGCCCCTGTCCCCCCCCCCCCCTTTTTTTTTATTTTTTGGATTCTGAGTCACTTTGTCTTTGTTCCCGGTTTAATGCAACGCACACATTGGTTGGCCTTTTCCCCCTTTTAATGGGATCCAGAGGGGAGAGAAAATGCTTACTCACAATATTTACCCCAGAGTTGACCCAGTGCCATTGGGTTTGCATAAGAGAGAGGCCTGCCTGCAGGAAAAGGCCCGGATCCTTGGCAGAATTCATGCACTTGGCTAGTTTGCCCGCATCCTGTTCGCAACGTAAGCAGACCTTCCAGCGCATGGAGCATTGCAATGGCTGCGTTCTGCTGACAGCCCCATAAAGAGAAACTATTATTATTATTATTATTATTTATCCCACTTTTTCTTCCCATAAGAAGACTCAAAGTAGCTATGTATCTATTATTATTATTATTATTATTATTATTATTATTATTATTTATCCTACTTTTTCTCCCCATAGGAAGACTTAAAGTAGCTATGTATCTATTACCATTACCATTACCATTATTATTATTATTATTATATTATTATTATTATTTATCCCACTTTTTCTTCCCATAAGAAGACTCAAAGTAGCTATATATCTATTATTATTATTATTATTATTTATCCCACCTTTTCTCCCCATAAGAAGACTCAAAGTAGCTGTGTATCTATTATTATTATTATTATTATTATTATTATTATTATTATTTATCTTACTTTTTCTTCCCATAAGAAGACTCAAAGTAACTATTATTATTATTATTTATCCCACTTTTTCTTCCCATAAGAAGACTCAAAATAACTATGTATCTATTATTATTATTATTATTATTATTATTATTATTTATCCCACTTTTTCTTCCCATAAGAAGACTCAAAGTAGCTATGTATTATTATTATTATTATTATTATTATTATTATTAATCCCACTTTTTCTTCCCATAAGAAGACTCAAAGTAGTTATGTATGTATTATTGTTATTGTTGTTGTTGTTGTTGTTGTTATTTATCCCCACTTTTTCTTCCCATAAGAAGACTCAAAGCTATGTATCTATTATTATTATTATTATTATTATTACTATTATTATTCCCACTTTTTCTCCCCATAAGAAGACTCAAAGTAACTATGCATCTATTATTAGTATTAGAATAGTAATTATTATATAATTATTATTATTATTACTAGCTTAGGGTTCTGGTGTTATTCGAAAAATGAATTTGTCAGCTGGGTTAAGTGGCCTCTGGATAAGGGTGAACTACAACTCCCAGATCCAAGGTCAATCACCCCCAACCCTGCCAGTATGCACCGTCTCTGATGCATTTCCACTATAGAATCAAATGTAGTTTGGCTCCACTTATAATTGCCACGACTCAGTGCTATGAAATCTAGGGAAAGTGGTGTCAAACCACATTTGTTCTGCCATGGAGATGCTCCCTTGCTCTTTCTCTAGATTTCTAGTTTCTTGGAAAACCAAAAAGGGTTGAGTAACCCAAAGGCACTTTGCCCATTGAAGGGAAGGCCAGTTTCTTCCTTTTTTCTACAGTTTTTGGAAGCAAAGCACACTTTCCAGGAACGTACTGATTGATGGATCATTTATTGATCCCTCCTGAGCATTAAAGAGGTATGGCATTAATTCCACTGTGTAGATTTGTTTATTTGTCGTGTCAGGGCAACCAGTCAGTTATATTACATTTTTAACAAAATAAACAAACAGACAGACAAAACACAAAGTTTGCAAGATTGGTAGTTGATTAAGTGTCCTTTGACCAGTATCTGGCCACTTGGAGTGCCTCTGGTGTTGCCACAAGAAGGTCCTCCATTGTGCATGTGGTGGGGCTCAGGTTGCATTGCAACAGATGGTCAGTGGTTTACTCTTCTCCACACTCGCATGTCGTGGATTCCACTTTGTGGCCCCATTTCTTAAGGTTGGCTCTGCATCTTGTGGTGCCAGAGCGCAGTCTGTTCAGCACCTTCCAAGTCGCCCAGTCTTCTGTGTGCCCAGGGGGGAGTCTCTCATTTGGTATCAGCCATTGGTTGAGGGTCTGGGTTTGAGCCTGCCACTTTTGGACTCTCGCTTGCTGAGGTATTCCAGCAAGTGTCTCTGTAGATCTTAGAAAACTATTTCTTGATTTAAGTCGTTGACGTGCTGGCTGATACCCAAACAGGGGATGAGCTGGAGATGTCTCTGCCTTGGTCCTTTCACTATTGGCTGCTACTTCCCAGCGGATGTCAGGTGGTGCAATACCGGCTAAGCAGTGTAATTTCTCCAGTGGTGTAGGGCACAGACACCCAGTGATAATGCGGCATGTCTCATTAAGAGCCACATCCACTGTTTTAGCATGGTGAGATGTGTTCCCCACTGGGCATGCATACTCAGCAGCAGAGTAGCAAAGCGCAAGGGCAGATGTCTTCACTGTGTCTGCTTGTGATCCCCAGGTTGTGCCAGTCAGCTTTCGTATGATATTGTTTCTAGCACCCACTTTTTGCTTGATGTTCAGGCAGTGCTTCTTGTAGGTAAGAGCACGGTCCAGAGTGACTCCCAGGTATTTGGGTGCGCTGCAATGCTCCAGTGGGATTCTTTCCCAGGTGATCCTCAGAGCTCGGGATGCTTCTCTGTTCTTGAGATGAAAGGCGCATGTCTGTGTTTTGGATGGGTTGGGGATCAGCTGGTTTTCCCTGTAATAGGCAGTAAGAGCACCTAGAGCTTCGGAGAGCTTCTGTTCAACCATCTCAAAGCTCCCTGCTTGAGCGGTAAAGGCACGATCATCAGCATAGATGAAACTCTCTGTCCCTTCTGGCAGTGGCTGGTCATTTGTGTAGATGTTGAACATGGATGGAGCAAGCACGCTCCCCTGAGGCAGGCCGTTCTTCTGTTTCCGCCATCTGCTTCTCTGGCCCTGGAACTCAACAAAAAAGCTCCTGTTTTGTAGCAGGTTTCCTATGAGGCGGGTGAGGTGGTAGTCCTTTGTGATATTATACATTTTTCTCAGGAGGAGGCGGTGGTTCACAGTATCATAGGCTGCTGACAGGTCTATGAAGACAGCTCCTGTGATCTGCTGCCTTTCAAAACCATCTTCTATGTACTGAGTCAGGGTCAACACTTGCGATGCGCAGCACTGTGTAGATGCACCTCTGTAAGCCAATCGGTGGTGCAGAAGATTGCATTGCATGTACAACTGTGGCCTTGATGCGGTTTGAGACTGCTTTTGATGCCATGGCTCAAGGCCATGGGATGATCCTGGGATTTCTAGTTTTGCAAGGACTTCCCTGCCAAAGAGTTTTGGGTGCCTTCCCCAAACTACAATTCCCACCATTCCATAAAATGGAGCCATGCAGCTGATTCCACAGTCTTTCGCGTTAAAACGATATCAAACTGCATTAATTTTACAGTATAGATGATGCAGAAGCTTTGGTTTTGTTTTGAAACCTTCCTTTGCTTGCATTTTGCAAACTTTCTGGAAAAGGGAAGATGAAAGGGTTTTAAAAAGCCCAACTTTTGCTGTTGTTATTGGCCTTCAACGCAATGCATTTTATTATTATTTCATATGGGAAGGTCTCCTTGGAAAGAAAAAGGCTGTAATATTAGATGTTTGGAGACTTGTTCCAAAGGGAGAAAAATATTATATTTATGTAGTGAATTTCTCCAAAAAAGAGGTGTGTAGAATAGCCTTTGCTCTATGTTTCCCAGCCTTGGCCTTTGCTTCAATTATTATATTATTCCCCTTTGAAAATGGAAGTGCATTTCTCAACCTGGGGGTCGCGATCCCTGGAGGGGTCGAATGGGCATTGCATAGGGGTCACCAAACACCATAAGAAAACACATATTTCTGATGGTCTTAGGAACTACAACTCTAAAACTCAAGGCCAATACCCACCAAGCCTTTCCAGTATTTTTTATTGGTCATGGTGATTCTGTGTCATGGGGGACGTTTGGCCCAATTCCATCGTTGGTGGGGTTCAGCATGCTCTTTGATTGTAGGTGAACTATAAATCCCAGCAACTACAACTCCCAAATGTCAAGGTTTATTTTCCCCAAACTCCACCAGTGTTCACGTTCGTGCCAAGTTTGCTCCAGATCCATCATCCAGTGCTCTCAGGATGCAGGTGAACTACAACTCCAAAACTCAAGGTCAATGCCCACCAAACCCTTCCGGTATTTTTTGTTGGCCATGGGAGTTCTGTGTGCCAAGTTTGGTTCAATCCCATCGTTGGTGAGGTTCAGAATTCTCTTTGATTGGAGGTGAACTATAAATCCCAACAGCTACAACTCCCAAAAGTCAAGGTCTCTTTTCCCCAAACTCCTCCACATTTGGGCATATTGAGTGTTCGTGCCAAGTTTGATCCCGATCCATCATTCTTTTAGTCCACAGGGCTCTCAGGATGTAGGTGAACTACAACTCCAAAACTCAAGATCAATGCCCACCAAACCCTTCCAGTATTTTCTGTCAGTCATGGGAGTTCTGTGTGCCAAGTTTGGTTCAATTCCATCGTTGGTGGAGTTCAGAATGCTCTTTGATTGTAGGTGAACTATAAATCCCAGAAGCTACAACTCCCAAATGTCAAGGTCTCTTTTCCCCAAACTCCTCTACATTTGGGAATATTGAGTATTGGGAATATTGAGTGCCAAGTTTGGTTCAATTCCATAGTTGATGGAGTTCAGAATCCTCTTTGATTGTAAGTGAACTATAAATCCCAGCAACTACAACTCCCAAATGACAAAATCAATCCCCCCGCCAACCCTACCGGTATTCAAATTTGGGCGTATCGGGTATTTGTGCCAAACTTGGTCTTGTGAATGAAACTCATCCTGCATATCTGATATTTACATGATGATTCATAACAGTAGCAAAATGACAGTTATGAAGTAGCAACGAAAATAATGTTATGGTTGGAGTCACCACAACACGAGGAACTGTATGAAGGGGTCGCGGCATTTACTGTATATACTGGTTTATACAGTAAAGGTGATAGAAAATGTATGTCTTATATGTAATAGAGTATGCATCTATCTATCTATCTAGATGCATACTCTATGTATATATTTTATAATGCATATATATTAGTTAAATAAGTTAGATCCCAAGGACGGGCACATCTACATTGTAGAATTTACACAGTTCGAACCCCATTTGTCTTGCTGTGGGAGTTGTAGTTTTTAAAGGTCTCTGTCAAAGAGTGCTGTTCATTGCACATAGGGAGTTTAGCGTGCGTACACATTTTGCACCATTGCACATTGGTGTGCATTGGAAGCGGCGCATTTATGGGCATTCTTCATTGCAAAGGTCCCTTTGGTGGTGCAATCAAACAAAAGGGACACACACACACATGTATTGAAGAGTCAAGGAAGAGAGAAATCACTTTAATAGGGTTTTGCAGGCTTCATATTTGATTGTATCTATGATTAAAGTTTTTTGCAATTACTGTTTATTCCAGATCGGGAAGTGTCCTGCACCACTGGAGCGAAATCTACTACTTTGTGGAGCACCTGGCGCACAAGTTTATAAGGTAAGCTTTCGAAGTTGCTTTGGGTGCATCTACACTGTAGGGTTAATGCAGATTGACACCACTTTAACTTCTATGGCTCACTGCTATGGACTCCTGGGAGTTGTTGTTTCCCAAGGTCTTTCATTTCCTCTGGATTTTCTCACTTTCTATGGGGGCCCTGTGCCACTAAACCCAGCAAAATACATCAAGGAAAAAGCATCTACACTGTAGAATTAAATTCAGATTGACACCACTTTGACACTCATGTCTTAATGCTATGGAGTCCTGGGAATTGTAGTTTCCCAAGGTCTTTCATTTCCTCTGGATGCATCTACACTGTAGAATTAAATTCAGATTGACACCACTTGGACACTCATGTCTTAATGCTATGGACTCCTGGGAATTATAGTTTCCCAAGGTATTTCCTCTAGATGCATCTACACTGTAGAATTAAATTCAGATTTATACCACTTTGACTCCCATGTCTTAATGCTATGGAGTCCTGGGAATTGTAGTTTCCCAAGGTTTCTCGCTTCTTCTGGATGCATCTACACAATAAAATTAATGCAGATTGGCACTGCTTTGACTCCCATTTCTCCATGCTATTAAATCCTGGAAGTTGTAGTTTCCCAAGGTTTTTCGTCTCCACTGGATGTAAAATTAATGTAGGTTGACATCACTTTGACTCCCATTTCTCAATGCTGTGGAGTCCTGGGAGTTGTAGTTTCCCCAAGGTACTTTGCCAAACTACAGCTCTCATAGCATTGAACCTTTGCAGTTTAAAGTGAGATCAATTTGCATCGATTCTTCAATGGAGACGCAACCTGCCACATAGTAAGAAAGCGTTGAGCATTTCTCAAATTCTTAGGGCAGGCGGAGCATTTTGTGCATTCACTGCTCGGGCGAAGGTTTGCTTCCATGTCATTCGCAAGGAATCCAAAATAAACGCTTCCTAGCTGTGCGTTTCCATGTTTAAGGAATCCGTAGGGAAAGGCGAGGCGCAGAATAATACATTTTCAGATGAGAGAGTTGGGCCGTCCAGTCCAGTCTGGTTTTTGCATGCAAACACGATTAAATCCCTCCAGAGAGATGGCCCCCCAGCCTGTCCTCTCCAAGGAAAGAGTTGGAACAGCTTTTTCCTTTAAGATGTTACATAGATGTATTTGCTGGGTTTAGTGGCCCAGGGCCCCCATGGAAAGTGAGAAAATGCAAATAATAATAATAATAATAATTTATTAATTACTAATAATACTAATAAATAATAATAATTATTTGCTATTATTATTATTATTATTATTATTATTATTATTAGGAATGTATTGGTCTTCCAGCACATCTCTATGGTTAATTCGTCCTGGAAGCTCAGCAAAGGATTGCATTGGACAACCTAGAGATAAGAGACACCGCTTTGACTCCCATGTCAAATCTGGAGAAAGTCAAAACTGAAAATATAGATGGAGAACCAAATATTTCATACTGGAAACCAAATGTGGAAGGATTATAATTCATGCATTTGTTATGTACTAACTTATGTGCCTTTTTCAAATGCTCTTTATTAGAAATACTCATTGTTAACTTTGCAATGATTTGTCCCATTAGCAAATGTAACCTGCGCACTTAAGCTAGTCCTTTGTTGATATGCACTGCCATCTGGTGGTTTCCCTTGAGCACTGCATATATATTACTTGGGGAGGGGGTTGCTTTAAAAGGTGATGGAATTTGTAGTTCAAACCCTGTCAGTGTTTTAATTTGGATCATGAAGGGTATCTATGCCAAGTTTGGTTCAGATCCATCAAGCCACTTAAGAGCCTTTGTGGATCAAACAAATGCATATACTTTGACTATACTCGCTAGGGTCCCCAGAGTTGCCTGGCATATTTGAAAAATGCATAAGGTTGTGGGTGAACTACAACTCACATCATGCCAAGTTAACCCCCGAAACTCCATCAGTGGTTAAAGTTTGTCATGTTGGGCAAGTTTGGTCTAGATGAATCAGTGTGCTCTCTGGCTGCAGGATGAACTACAGCTCCCACCATGGTGGGTCACTTCCCCCCAAACCCCTGGAGTAGATTGAGTTGGTCATGTGGGTGCTGTGTGCCAAGTTTGATCTAGGTCCATTGTCAGTGAGGTTCACCGTTTCTCTAGTTGTAGGTGAACTACAACTCCCAAAAATCAAGGCCAGTCTCTCCTAATCCCCTCCAGTATTCGAATTTGGACATATCATGTATGTTTGCCAAATTTGGTTGAGGTCCATCACTGGTGAGGTCGAGAGTGCTCTTTGATTGCAGGTGAACTATAAATCCCATCAACTACAAATACCAAAGCCAATTCCTCCCAAATCCTACCAGTATTCAAAATTGGGCATATCTGGTATGCGTGCTAAATTTGGCCCTTGTTTGGGTTCACAGTGCTCTCTGAATGTAGGTAAACTACAACTCCTATAAATCAAAGTGAATTCCCCCCAAAGCCCTCCAGTATTTTTTGTTGGTCATGAAGGTTCTGTGTGCCAAGTTAGGTACAAGTCCATCGTTGTTGGGGATCAAAATACTCTTAGATTCCAGGTGGTCTATAAATCCCACTACCTAAGACTCCCAAATGTCAAGGCTCTCCCCCCCCCCCCCCAAATTGTTCCAGTATATTCTGTTGAACATGGAGTTTCTGTGTTCCAAATGTGGCCCAGGTTCATTGTCGGTGGGGGTCACAGTGCTGTGTCTTGATGCAGGGTGAACTACAACTTCCATCATGTGGAGTCAATCTCACAATCCAGTATATTCAGTTGCTGCTCAGTTCTGCTTTGTTTGTTATGCAGAGTTGAAAAGAGTAGGAAAGAGCTAAAGGAGAGGCAGTGGGTGGAGTCATTCCACACCAATGGAGAGAGAAAGGAACACCGAGATGTGTCGTCCACTCTAACCTGCAATGTCACTGGAGGGAGGGCCATTGGTGTCTCTTGCATAGTGTGAGCTTTGTGGTGGTTGGAGTCTTATGTGTGTAAGTAGACACACTGCCACATGCACACATACACATTTTCACTTTTATTATATGTGTATAGATAGAAATATATATATATACTGTATATATAGAGAGAGATTTCTATTATGTATTTATTTACTGTGCTTGTTTATCCTTCTCCAGCCCACAGCTGAGGATGTCCTTCATAGTTTTCTCAACCAGAGGCTCGACTCTCATGAGACTCACCGAAGACAGGTAATAATAATAATAACTCAAGTTCAGACTCAGCGTCGTTTCAGTTCTCCGTTTTGCTTTTCTTCTCCTTGGAGTTTGGTTGTCCTCAGCGTCTGGGGTTGTTTTGTTTCTCTCCTGCAGATGCTTTAATTCATATCACATTTTTTGCAAGGATCTGGTTTGCATTTGAGGCCTTTTGTTATACAGTATTCACACAGTTTATGGTTTAAGTTTTGTTTTATGGGAATCAGGTCACAGAGTTATTGGCCGGAGGGGAATTCCCATGAGTCCCATTGACTCTAATATGATTGCTATTGGAATTGATGTTGGAATTCCCATGATCCCATTGACTCTGTTATTGGAACTAGCATGATCCTCATTGGATTTGATGTTGGAATTCCCATGATTCCCATTGACTCTTATATTAGAACTCCCATGATCCCCATTCACTCTGTTATTGGAACTCCCATGATGCCCACTGGATTTGATGTTGGAACTCCCATGATCCCCATTGGCTCTAATTTGAACCCCATTGGTTCTAACGTTGGAATTCCCATGATCCCCATTGACTCTGTTGTTGGAATTAGCATGATCCTCATTGGATTTGATGTTGGAATTCCCATGATCCCCATTGATTCTTATATTAGAACTTCCATGATCCGCATTGACTCTGTGATTGGAACTCGCATGATCCCCATTGGATTTGATGTTGGAATGCCTATGATCCCCATTCAGTCTGTTATTGGAATTCCCATGATGCCCATTGGAGTTGATGTTGGAACAG